>NC_081407.1:977420446-977727446 GCF_030272615.1 Cryptomeria japonica
TAGCGCACGACATTAAACATGTGTAGTGATTCGAGCAAACATAGAATCAATTTCTGTTATGTACTGATATTGTGGATATCTAATCTCCAACATTTAGATTCCTGAAACATTATATCAAGATATAAAACTGCACTGTTTGGCTCTGTGGAGACACTGTAATATATTTTACAAGTAAGCATCTAATAAGTCGACAAATCTACTTCCCTAGTTGCAGCCTGCACAAGGCAGGGCGACAAGATGATTAAAACTTGAACCATGTCCTTAGTAAGACTGTAAGTTTGCAAATTACAATGACAACTTACATTATTTAATGAATGTGAGTCCTGACATTTCTATGTTACGATCTAAATGTAATTTATAGTAAGTGTGGAGTGTACGTAAAAAGTATCTTGGTCGTCTTTTAATTAAGAAACATTGCAGTTTGCCGTCTGATCTTTGCTCCGTAGAATCTGCTGCTCCAGGATGTGAGAAGGAAACCTAATTGTTTGGCTCCCCAATTTTACAATGACGCACACCATTAATTAAAACTTACATTACATACAACTCAGTTCGTTCAATTGTTCACTCTTTTTTTATGTTTGTTTGTATTTTATTGGTTCTCTAACCTGCGTTCACCAAATTTTATATATATATATATATAAAAGAGTTAAAAGAATATTTTCACACAGCAATCACTATCAATGGAGAATAAAAATTCATAGATATTTGTTACAAATTCATTTTATTTAACTTCGTAATGTATAAAAGAAAAATTAAGATAATATGAATATAAAAAAACCAAATTTCAAAAGTTCAAATTTTAATGTAGAAGTGAAAGAAGTTTTGAAGAATGAGCTGAAGAAAGAGATCCTGAATCCATAATATTGAACAGTTAAAGTCCATTTAGACAAGCAATCAGCAACACCATTCCACTTTTAAGGAACGAGATATAATCAAATTCTCTCGCAGGCAAAAAATTTGTACCACAGCGAGTTCTAACCTCCAAGAAGACTGAGAAACTTTCTCATTTTTCAAAACATAAACTAAAACCATTGAATCCATCTCACATATAGCTTTCTCCTAGCCCAACTCACAATCTTTTTCCACAAGTACTAAAACAACTTGAGCAACCACGCGATAATTTTTAACAATCCCCATACCATACGAGAAAAGAAGTTGTGAATTCTTATGCTTGATGTTGTTGGGAGATCATTTACAAAACTTATAAGATTCTATATGAAAGCAATAGTTCCACTACAATGTAAAATAAATAGGATATTCATACAAATTTAGCAATGATTTATAGGATTTTGTGATCTCAAGTATGAAGAAGAACTAAGTTACTATCCTTCTAAGACCAATATAAGAACAAAAAGAAGTAAATTATAAAAATAAGCATTTGTTCGTATAACATAGTTAAAATTAAATAAACAAAATATGAAATCATTTTCTTTCTTGAAATAAATGTGCTATACCACACAAATACTTATGCCCTCACTAGTCCAACCATTTACAAATGAAAAATATATTCCATGTATATAAGAGACTAAAACAATGGCCTTCCTAAATTTGTGACATGTGTTAGTCAAAGGTAACAAGTTCAAACACTATTAAAAAACACTTAGAGCTAGACATGTGAACTCCATATTGTGAAATCGAGATTTTACTCAAGTTACCACAACTTTCTATTACTTTGAGTCAATTTTTTTTCTTCTAATACCAATAGCCATGAGATCTTATCATGTAAGCTACTAAAAATATCAAGTCATACATTAGGATAATATCCAGGAGGTTGCTTGAGAACCATTGTTACTTAAAAAATCAATTGATGCATCAATGAAGACATGATTCATAATCTTCTTCTTCACCATTGATAATGCATAAAAATATGTACCTTTGAATTAAATAGCTACTCATGGGTGGGAAAAATCTTACATAATGGTTATAAAATCAAATACAACATAAAGTAATGAGAAAAATATTGGAGTAGATGAAAATATGCCTTGATGGTTTCTAGAGCACAACAAACCCTGCTGTAATATATATATGAATCTAGGTGAATGGGAGAACATTTTGACTAGAGCGAATCAGAGAGTAAGTGATTTTGGTGGTAGGAAAAAACTAGTAAGAATTAAGAGTGAAAAAGTGATATAGATTAGGAGTTAGAATGGGATTGGGGATGGATCTCAAGGAGGACAATGAACTAAGTAATGAGAATGGTTTTGAGTGTGAATGATCTTTACGAAAGCTAAGGTCAAATACAAAATATATATAAAACTTTAAAAGTACATCTGAAATTTAGAAGGAGTTTTCATCATTGAGGAACCTAATTTCAAAGTTTAAGATTCCTTTGCAAGTGTAAGGGCAAACAAGGAAGAAAAAAGATTAGTCTTGAGAAGGATCAAATAATAGAAAGAATTGAGAATATTAGATACATTTTTTAGACTTTAAGGATTCATGCTAGGTAATCTCCCTAACATATATTCTTCACATCTCTCCATATTTCATTTTTGATAACTTTAGTACCATGAAAAATCTTTGAACAGTTTACACACTCACAAACCTTGTGACATCACAAATTTAATTATTTTTCTTGTTTTTTCATTTTCATCTTTCTCTTTCCATGTTATCATCATCATATTATTCTATATTGATTTGATGAAGCTTAATGTTCCTGTCAAATCTATATATAAGTCTTGTGTTAACTTCCTATGAACTGGCAGTTTGTTTTGAGTCTATAGTTCCTGTTGTATATAGGAGTTAATGATGTCATTCTGAGTTCTTGTCAGATTAGAGGCAGATTTGGTTTGTATTTGTTTGGTTTGGAAATCGACTTGCATCACAAACTTATCCATATTGACTACTTACCGACAAATCCTTCCCGCGTATAACTATTGAAGATTGGAAAAACTTGTCCCTACTGGCGATCATGCAAATTGAAAAGCTGCTAAATAATAGTCCTTTTTAACTAGAATTCCTTAAAGAGGCTTGAAAAAGTGGTATATAGGACGGTGTATGCGCATTCAAAATTTACCGGAACGAATCTACGCCTTATAATGCCCGGTTATTGGAGGTGCTTTAGCGAGCGCCAAAAAAAGACATATACCCGGATAATTTAGGCAACAACTTGTAATATCCAAAACTTGCCTTGTAAATTTCTCTGTACATTTCATTCCCAAGAATACCTAAACAATTACATCTATTGGTCGAATATTAATAATTAACAAAAAATTTACATTTTTAGCATCCTGCATAGTTATAATTGATGCCCAATCGCTGCTTGTTGCTCTCATCTTGACTGCAAGATTTCATTGATCCATTGTTTCTAGGTAAACTGAGAAGAAGCCTCTCTATCTGAAACCCTCCGTCCAATTCAACCTCTCGCTTAAAATGGGAGTAATAACTTTCAAACACGCTCACCGTTACCTGCAAGCGGAACCTCATCATGAACAAAAATTCAACTTCTAGAATGTTCATTTCTCTTAGCGTTAAGCCTCCCACTTTTGCAAAATACTCGTTACTGTAATGCCTGCATCCATCATACAACAGATCTATATTAGCAATAAGATTCACATTTGATCAGGTTGAGAAACCCAATTAATGAAAACAAAATGAGAGAACAGAAGACTCACTCATCGTCGAGAAACTTGGTAGCAACCATGAGACTGGTAAGGGTAAGCATATGCATGTTGTGAGTGGTTAAGCGGAAGTTGGGATTGCTGAGAATTAGGCGATCAATATAAGCATATGCCACAACAAATGCGGAAGGACTGCAGCGGACATATTTCAACATCCTTTCCAAGTAGTTTTGTAAGCTTATGGCAGGAACTTGCATTGCAGAGAAAACACACAGATTTTCTCTTGTAATCTTTTTCCCAGAAGAAATCACCAGCCTTTCATGTCGGGCTACAAGTCTGTGGAGTAGGGAGGCGAGCACTGAAAGAATCCAAGGGCTTGACTCGCTTTCAAAGCTGCATAAGTCAGAGCAAGAGACTGCTGAGCATACATCTGAACCAGTTGCTTCTCTCATGTCTAATGCCATTCTAATTGGCCTGCCTTTTTCAAGCAATGCAACACTGAATTGGGGATTGAAGTTTGGGAAATGATGTACTCGTGGACTATGTATCTTGGGTAGGAGAAAACACATATATATACATATAATGTGGAAGATTTTAGAAAGGAATAGTAAGGTCGCAGAGTCTTCCTCGACTCAATTATTAGAGAGTTTTGTTATTTAAACTCACCGACAGTAGAGGGATCCGATTCCGATCTGCACTTGAATGAATACGTACACATATTAATGGGAAGTGGGACCTTCGGAACGGAAGGGGTTTAGTACTCTACAAATTAGTCTAGCCTGTAGCAGAACGACCACTAGCAATAAAAAAGAAAAATAACTAAACTGATAAAGGGAGAAACCTTCCTACTCCATCCTTTTGTGGTGTAAAATATAATGTCAGATGAGTTGGAGTCATCATTTGCATACAATTGCTGTCAATTGCAACGTCAGGACTCTTGTTTTTTCTCCAAAATGCTGGCAGTAAAAGAGTTATGGAGGTACTTAATATTTTGATGGTCACAGCCTGATTTTCTGCGTGGCTTCATTTTTGTATTAGTATTAGATTTTGTTTTTTCATAGGACATGTGCAATTAGTATTTAATTAGACCTAGAAAAGTAGTATTCAACACATGCAATTAATGCTCAAAAGCAAGTGTATGCATATGAATAAAGGAGGTATCGAGGTATTGTTAGGAAGAAGAATCGAATTGAAAACAGCAGATAAACAAAATTAACAACACACAACAATAAACAATGAGACATCCGGCAATTGCCTACATCCACACTTGAAGCAGGGGAACCAATTTATTATTCATCAATCTGGTTTACATATACACAGCTGCAACTAGCTCTGGCAATCAACTTTTGAAAATGAATTACAATCAACTCTTAAAGAGCTTGCAAGAAGAATATGAATAGCCAAGAGTTTTGGCGGCAACAAGGAAGGAGTCCGTTGGACTTCAACTTCCAACAATCTCCCACTGAAGGCCAACGAACTGCTGCAACAAGTAGATTCCCCAACTTAGTTCTGCTATCAGTTATTGGAAAGGTCGAGAGAAGCTCGATAGAAATCGAACTTCTCCCACTTAACCACTTTAGTGAGCACATCAGCTGGATTTAGATCGGTATGAATCTTGTCTACATGAAACTTGCCTTCTTCGACCATATGGCCAACATAATGACTGTGAACATCAACATGTTTTGACCGCGGCTGAGATGTCTGATGTTTAGTCATAAAAATTGCACTGCTGTTATCACAAAACAAAGCAAAATCTGATTGCTTCAAACCCAACTCGCTGAACAAGAGTTGCAGCCATACCATCTCTTTTGCTCCCTCAAAAAGAGCTATGTATTCTGTTTCTGCGCTTGATTGAGCAACTATATGTTGCAATTTTGAAGCCCAACTAATCGCTGCCCCGGCAAATGTGAAAGCATAACCAGAAGTAGACTTTCTTTTGTCTAAGTCACTGACAAAATCAGAATCGGTAAACCCTTGCAAAACTGCCTTGTCCTTTCCAAACCATAAACAAAAATCAGAAGTACCTTTGAGATATCTCAAGATGTACTTAACTGCCTCCCAATGTGATTTACCCAGATTAGACATAAATCTACTCACCAATCCTACGACATGAGCAATGTCCGGTCGAGTAGACACCATAGCATACATGAGGCTTCCAATTGCAGATTTGTATGGAAGTTTATCCATAAACTCCTTATCTTCTTGTGTTTTAGGACACAATTGAGAAGACAACTGAAAATGAGAGGCTAAAGGTACACAAACAGTCTTAGCATCCACCATACCAAATCTGTCCAAGGCTTTTTTAATGTAGCCTTGCTGAGATAGTTTGAGTTCTCTCTTTTTTCTATCCCGAAAAATAGTCATTCCTAGGATCTTCTTTGCTGCCCCTAAATCTTTCATGGCAAATTCCTTTGCTAAGTGAGTTTTAAGTTCACTCACGATCCTCATGCTTGTGCCGACTACTAGCATATCATCCACATAAAGGAGAAGAATGAAAAATTCACCATTAGGAAGCTTCTTGTAGTAGATACAAGGATCAGACTCGCTGCAAGTAAACTTGTGATCAATCATGAATTTGTCAAATTTAAGATACCACTGCCGAGGGGCTTGCTTGAGCCCATACAAATTGTGTTTCAATTTGCAATAAAGGTGTTCCTGCCCCTTTTTAATGAACCCTTCCAGCTGATGCATAAATAATTCCTCATCAAGGTCACCATAGAGAAATGTCGTCTTCACATCTAGCTATTCAAGTTCAAGATCCTGCACTGCAACTAATCCCAATACTGCTCGGATGGTAGTCATTTTAACTACTGGCGAGAAAATTTCTTTGAAGTCAAGGTCTTGCTGCTGAGCGTATCCCTTTACAACCAGTCTTGCTCGAAATCTTTTGTGACCATCGGCTTCATGTTTTAGTTTATACACCCATTTATTTCTCAATGCCTTTCTGTCAGGTGGAAGTGGCACCAAATCCCATGTCTGATTTCTCACTAGTGCGTCCATTTCTTCGCACATTGCAGTGTGCCAGTTATCACGGTCTGCATTTTTACAAGCCTCTTTGTATGTTGCATGCTCTGTTTGATCAGAGATGAGCAAAGAAGGTTCAGCCTCTTCACAAAACAGTAAGTTATAATCAAAGAACTTCGCAGGAGGTCGCCTCTACCTAATTGATTTTCTCAATTGACTCTTTGTTTCAGTAGTAGAGTCATTCAATTTTTGTGTTCCTTGTTTAATCACATTAACATCACTCCCTCTGTTTTTGAGTTTGTTAGTGTCCCTGTTAGCATGGTAATCGAAATCCAGTGGATTTTTGTCCACATTGTGTGAAGGACGATCAGAAAAGTCCCTCTTGTTCTGCATGAGAGAGAGATGACACTGCTGTGGGTTCACAGAGGAGGTCGCTCCAGGATGGAGTCCACGACCATGTTGATTTTGCTGGGGGCAGAGACCACGTGGATAGTCTTCCACAAGATCATCATTGTCAGTGATAATGGTCTTTGGTGGCAGTGAACCCATGGAGTGGGCTTGCGGAGAAGGAGGGGCTGTGGTGTGAGGGTAGGCGAGGAACACACGGGAGTGGGTTTGCGAAGGAGAGGGAGCTACTGGGGGATCGCGGGGAGTCTGCAGGGAGGGCCCACGGGGTGGGGAGGCAAGGGGGCCACCAGGGAGCTCGCGGGGAGAACAACAAGCTGCAGGGAGTGCGGTGGGTATGCAGCGTGGGAAGGCTGTGCAGTACACTGTGAGGGGAGGACAGAGCTTGCAGAGTATGGTGGCGTTGGAGAGCATCGTGGAGTGTACCCAGCCAAATGTGAGTCAAATTGCTCATGGTGAGGATAACTATCTATATTTCCTGCAACATCAGTGTTCTTTTGGGGAGGATTTGCTCTCTTCTGCAGACCCCCAATTTCAAAATTACATGAAGACCAAACATTATCAGTACTTTCTTCATCATTCTCAGTCTGAGAATTATATTCAACAGATATAGATGTCATAGGAGCTCCCACTGAATGAGAGACCGGAGGCAGAGCGCTGGTAGTCGAATTCTGAAATAGAGACATAGGGACATATTCTATCTGTGATTTATTTGCATCTTGTACTACGGGAAATGCGGTTTAATAAAAAACTACATTCCTGCTACGAACAATTGTTTTGTGAAGTGGATCCCACAATCTGAAACCAAACTGCTCTTCTCCATACCCCACAAAGATACATTTCAATGACTTTGAATCCAATTTCGTTCGCTTTTCTTTGGGTATATGCGAGAAGGCTTCACATCCAAACACATGAAGATGCGAATGTGAAATCCTCTTCCCTTGCCATTCCTCTTCCGGAATACCAAAATCCAATTTAGATGATGGACTTTGGTTAATTAAATACACTATTGTGTTACACGCTTCTGCCCAAAAATCTTTGCCTAGACCGACATTAGACAACATACATCGTGCCTTCTCAAGGATAGTTCTATTCATACTCTCGACTGCACTGTTTTCTTGAGGAGTGAAAGGAACAACTTTGATTCTTCTAATCCCATTATCAACACAAAAATTATCAAATTCATGTGAACAAAATTCCCCACCGTTATAAGTTTGTAAGCATTTAATCCTATGCCCAATCTGATTTTCAACTAATGCCTTGAAAATTTTAAATTTTGAAAACACTTCAAATTTCCTAGAAAGCATATAAATCCATACTTTTCTTGTACAATCATCAAGAAATGTTACAAAATAGTTAGCTCCTCCAATGGAGGTTACTTCGGTTGGTCCAAAAACATCTGAGTATACAAGCTCCAGTGGTGTTGTCTTTGTGTCACGTCCACCTTTCAAAAAATTGACTCTCTTTTGTTTGCCATAAAGGCAATGTTCACAAAAGGCTAAGTCCACAAGCTTGAGGTCCGGTAGTTGATTTATTGTATGCATAACATGGAGACCTTTCTTGCTAATGTGCCCAAGTCTTTGATGCCAAAGATCCGCTTTGCTGTCCTCAATCACCATTGTAGCTCCCACTTCACCATGAGTCTTAAAAATGTAAAGACTTCCCACTTTATTACCATTTGCAATCAGCATGGTACCATGTGTTACTTTCCATGTATCTGGAAGAAAATTAACATTAAGACCTTGACCAAAGAGCTGTCCAACGGATATCAAATTTTGCTTCAATTTTGGGACATGGTGAACATCTTTGAGCAGCCATGTTTTACCACCTTCTAAAGGCAGCAATACATCCCCTTTGCCTGTAATTTCACAAGCTTTGTTATCCCCTAAAAAAACATTGCCAAAGTGCCCTTCATGGTAGTTGATGAATGCTTCAAGACATGAGGTAGCATGATAGGAGGCACCAGAATCAAGCACCCATGAATCTAGAGTAGTATCGGTTGTAGAAAGGATTAAAACACTATCATCTTTATCATAAACTATATTTGCTTCGCTGTCCCGCACTCTCTCTTGTGCTCTTTTGAAATTTCTACAATCCTTTTTCACATGACTTGCTTTGCCACAAAACCAACATTCACCATTTCTGCTTCTAGACTTTGATCTCTTTGCTGATTTCGAACATCTATGGTAATTATTTCTGCCTCTATTATGACTTCTACCTCTATTATCGGTGTTGACCACCATTAAGGCTTCACCAGATGAAGGTTCATCATTCTTTCTTCTCAAATCTTTGCTGAGAAGAGTAGCTACTACATCATTAAAAACTAACTTATTTTATCGGATATAGATGTGCTAACTGCTATTACAACACCATCCTAGCTACTTGGTAAAGAACACAATAATAAAATAGCCTTGCTTTCATCATCTTGTGTCATCCCCACCAAAGTCACTTGACTAATCAATGTATTGTATTCATTGATGTGGTTTGCCATAGCACAACCTTCCTTAATTTTTAGTTTGTACAAGTGCTTCATAATAAAAACTTTATTTGCAGTCGAAGCCATTTCATACATGGCTGAGAGTCTATCCTATACATCTTTTGTTGTTGCATCACCCATGGCATTGAAGAGAACATTATTGGACAGTGAGAGAAAGATTGTCGCTCTCGCCTTCTTGTCCAATTTTTCAAAATCTTCATCAACCATCCCAGCTGGTTTCTTTGCTTTCCCTTCAAGCGCGATTGAAAGGTCTTGCTTTATCAGCAAAGACTCCATCTGCACTTTCCATAATCCGAAGCTCTGACTGGAGAACTTTTCTATCTTCGATTCTTCCATGATTCTGGAAATTCAAACACCAAAATCTAAACAACGATCTAACCTCGCTCTGATACCAATTATTAGGAAGAAGAATCGAATTGAAAACAACAGATAAACAAAATTAACAACACACAACAATAAACAATGAGACACATAGATTTATCGTGGTTCAACAATTTCCTACATCCACACTTGAAGCAGGGGAACCAATTTATTATTCACCAATCTGGTTTACATATACACAGCTGCAACTAGCTCTGGCAATCAACTTTTGAAAATGAATTACAATCAACTCTTAAAGAGCTTGCAAGAAGAATATGAATAGCCAAGAGTTTTGGCAGCAACAAGGAAGGAGTTCGTTGGACTACAACTTCCAACAGGTTGTTAGGTCTCAGAGACAACTGAGAGGGGGGGGTGAATCAGTTGTCAAATAAATTCAAACCAAAACAACTTAACAAACTTAATGCTTAATATAGGTAAACCATTTTAATATGCCAGTAGATAGTTTTAATAGTTAATTGCTATACCGGTAAGGATTAGTGCATATAACATAAAGACAAAGTCATCCATAACACATAACACCAATATTTGTACGTGGAAACCCTGTAAGGGGAAAAACCACGGTGGGAAACCTTACCCACAATCAGATGATACTACTGCAGATAGTAAGTGTACATAAATGGGGTCTGCACATGCAAAAAGGCCAAGCGTCTAGATCTCACTGCTCAATCACAAAATGGGAGTCACACTGACTACATTTGGATGGTTAAATCCAATAAGAATGTACTGCACAAAATAGCGTCTTTATATGCCGGATTCAGTACTGGTGTAGTTCTGATTGTCTTCACAAAAACCCTCCTTTAATCTTCAAATAATGTCTGCGTGTATAGCTCTGCTTATTCTCGCATATATCTTCACACAATCCTTTTTTGCATTCCACACTTGATCTTACAAATAAGATCTTACATTTATACCATACCTTAAGACCAGTTTTAGTAGGTCGGCCCTACAAGATATTACAATAAAAACATTTTACAAATAATATAATATCCGATGCAATAACCGATTCAACATGTCAGCTTAATGCATTTACAACAATAATTAATCATCTCCATAGTGTGTCGTGCTGATCTGGAAAAGATAAACCTGCCGGTGTAACCCAGACCTATTTGCCCATAACGACAAATATGCAAATGCTAATATGGCAATAAACAAAACTCCAAAATAAAGTGTCCACACAATGTCTCTGACATAACCAAGTGTTTTCCATATCATTGCAAGTGCCGATGATCATTATATCTTGTCGGTGTACCAGATACCGGTGACTGTGCATGAGTCACTTACTCGCCGGTGAATGTTGCTGATTCTCCAAAGTGCCAGAGTTGATAAGTGTTTAGTAGGTGTTGACATCAATGACAAAACCATACCAAAATACCAACAATCTCCCCCTTTGGCATTGATGGCAACACAAGATGGAAAAACCATCAAAGTGCCAAAACAGAAATGCCAAATACCAAAAACCAACAATCTCCGAAAAGAAATCATAACCAGAAATTAAAATACAGATACAGAGAGTAATAATCTCTCTCAAATAACAATCTCTCCCCCTGGGAGCAACATGTGTTTTCCTTGTGTTTTTCCATACCAATCTCTCCCCCTTTGACATCAAATGCCAAAGTTCTTACCAAGCCAAGTTCATATACAGAATACCAATCAATTTAGTATACCAACTACTCCCCCTGAGAAGTAGCTTCCCATCAAAGCTGGAATAAGATTTTTCTGTTAATTCTGCCGGTTGATGACAATCATCAACTTCCTAAGTCTCTATTGGTGGGGGTATGACCCCAAGCTGATCTCTGAGATATTCAAAAGTCTCCTTAGGCAGAGGTTTAATAAAGATATCTGCAATCTGCTTTTTAGTGTTCACATAAACCAGTTTTATTTCCTTTGCTTCAACATTTTCCCTTAGAAAATTCAGTTTGATAGAAACATGTTTGGTTTTAGAATGTAATACCGGATTCTTAGATATATCAATTGCTACAGTATTATCACAATAGATAGTAATAGGCTCCTTGCATTTTACCTTTATGTCTTTCAACATTTTCTTAAGCCATAGTACCTGTGTACAGTTAGTTGTTGCTGCAGGGTGAATTCACAATACTGGTTCCCACTTTTTGACCAACTTTGACACTTAGATGAATATTTTGAAAAAAACCTTCCCTTTCCAACACCTATAACTTTTAAACCATTAAGAATTTGAAGATGATATAAACTAGTGATTTTTAGCATCTTGTTTGCAGATTCTAAATATGTTTTTTTCAAATTTGTTTGAATAAAATTTTATTGATTTTTCCATCTCCCTCAAAAAGTAGTTTTTTACAGCAAACAACATTTTTTAAGAGTGATGTGTATCCCGAAACGCATAATTTTTTTTTTCTATAAATGATAAAAAATTAATTATCTTGAATTTTGGTTTGTAACATCAATACCTAGGGCATGCAGTTGGTTTGATAGTGATATGTTGAATATTTTTCATTTTATTAAGTTTTGAATTTCGACTAATTATAATTCAAATATAGGTGTACGTTTGAACACATAACTTGTTCTATATATATCAAAATTCAATTTTCTTTTTTTTTTAGAAAGAAAACACCAATACCTAGTGCATAGATATTTTTCAGAATTTTTTTGAATTAGTTTACTATTTTTCCCAATGCATTGAACAAAGAAGTTCATGTTCGGTGAAAAACCTACATTTATAAGAAATAAAATAAAAATATATTAATGAAATTAATTATATTAAAAGTTATACTATTTTGAAAGCTTATAATAAGGACTAAATACCTAAAAAAACAAAACCTTTAAATGAATTAATTTGACCCCCCAAAAGCTAATGTAAAATTGGTTTTTTATCAGCATTTGATAGATGCAAAGGAAACTCCATTACAAGTATGATTTAGAAGTAGAGAGGTTCTATCCAAGAAATTTTGATTTAAGAGCCTTTGATTCAACTCTCTTCAATTAATTACTTCAAATGGGACCTCTTAAAGCTTAAATCATTATGTTTTAAAAAAAATGTATGATTTCAGCAAAAATCAGGACGTACCAAAAACTGGGAACCAACTTTGTGAGTTCACCCTGCAACATATTCTGATTCTGCTGTTGATAAAGATGTACAACTTTGTTTCTTACTCAACCAAGAAACTAGTCTGTTTCCAAGAAAGAATGCTCCACTGGTGGTGCTTTTTCTATCATCCACATCTCCTGCCCAATTTGCATGTGTATGCACATAATTCAAAGTTTTCATCTCTAGGATACCATAATCCAAGATTTATAGTACCTTGTAAGTATCAGAAAATCTTTTTTTACTGTTGATTCATGATTTTCTCTAGGATTACTTTGAAATCTTGAAACAATACATACCGCATTCACAATATCAGGTCTGGTTTGTGTCAAATACAGTAAATCTCCTATCATAGATTTGTATCTAGTTGGATTAACAGGTGTAGATTCATCCCTTAGTGATAATTTGTCATTTGTTGTCATAGGTGTGCTTATTGGTTTAGAGTTCTCCATCCCAAATTTCTTTAGTAACTCTTTTAAGTACTTGGATTGACTCAAAAATATACCTTTATCAGTCTATGAAATCTTCAATCCTAAAAAGAATTTTATTTCTCCAATCATAGACATTTCAAATTCATGCTGCATTTTAATAGAAATTTATTTACATAATCCATCTTCTCCTCCAAAGATTATGTCATCAACAAATACTTCCATAATCAAGATGTCATCATTAGTCACTTTATAATATAAATTGTTGTTTGCATTTCCTTTAGAAAAACCAATCTTCAAAAGATTCTTATCCAATCTTGCATACCAAGCTCTTGGAACTTGTTTTAATTCATACAAAGCTTTTCTTAACCTGCAAACCATATCTTTGTTATCTATCAAAGAGAATCCATCAGGTTGTTCAATGTACACTTCTTCTTCAAGATCTCCATTGAAAAATGCACATTTAATATCCATTTGATATACTTTGTAGTTCTTATGTGCTGCAAAAGCAAAAAAAAATCTGACTACCTCAATTCTAGCTACCGGTGCAAAGGTTTCATTGTAATCAATTCCTTCTTTCTGAGAATATCCCTTACACACTAGTCTTACTTTATTTCTGACAACCTTACCATCTTCATTAAGTTTGTTTCTGAATACCCATTTGGTCCCAATTACATTTTTGTCTTTAGGCCGAGGAACTAATGTCTAAGTGTTATTTTTCTCAATTTGTTCTAATTCTTCTTCCATAGATTTAATCCAAAATTTATCTTCACATGCCTCATTAAATGATGATGGTTCAATTTGTGAAATAAGACATACCTCTTCACTTGCCAATCTTCCTCTTGTCATAACTCCTTTAAACTTGTTTCCAATTATCTAATCTTTAGAATGATTCAGTCTTACATACCGGGGTGTCTTTGTTTGCTGTTGTTCCTCAGTTATTGTGGAATCCTCACATGATACCGAGGTAACTGGATCTTCATTCTGTACCGGTGGATTCAGAGTAGGTTCATTTGTCAAAATTTCTATTGCCAGTTCAGAGTCTATATACCTTGAAGTTCCTCTGAATTGTTCATCAATCTTTACATTTGTACTTTCAACAATTTTCTGCAATCTTTTGTTAAAGCATCTATATGCCTTGCTCTTAGATGAATAACCAAGAAATATTACTTCATCACTTCTAGGATCAAATTTTCCAATATACTCATCTCTTATGATATAACATTTACTTCCAAAAATTCTAAAATATTTAAGAGTAGGAGTAATACCAAACCATAGTTCATGAGGGGTCTTACCAGTTTCACCTTTGATGTGAAGTTTGTTGAATGTATAGATTGCTGTACTGACTGCCTCTCTCCAATATACATGTGGTAGATTTGCTTCTGATAACATACTTCTTGCTGCATCCAAGATAGTTTTGTTTTTCCTTTCAACAACTCCATTCTACTGTGGTGTCCGAGGTGCTGATAGTTGTCTTCTGATTCCATTTACTTCACAAAATGTGTTAAACTCCTTAGATGTAAATTATCCTCCTTGATCTGATCTTAGACATTTGATTTTCTTATCGGTTTCATTTTCTACCATTGCTTTGAACAGTTTGAACTTTCCCAGTGCTTTTGATTTTTCTCTGAGATAAGTAACCCAACACATTCTAGAATAGTCATCAATGATTAGCATGAAATATCTATCACCTTGTAAGCTTTTAGTCCTAGCTGGACCACATAAATCAGTGTGAATTAAATCAAGAGCATTATTGGATTTTTCCGGAATACTTTTGAAACTAGCTCTAACTTGTTTTCCAAATTGACATTCCTTGCATACTGTATTCTGAGGTTTGACAATTTTAGGTAAATCTCTAACTGCCTTAGTAGTACTGATTTTCACCATGCAATTAAAGTTTACATGATAGAGTCTCTTATGCCATAACCAACTTTCATCAATATGTGCAATTAAGCATGTCTTTTCACTGTTATTTAAATGAAAGATATTATCTCTAGTCTGATTACCGGTTGCAATTTCCAAACCAGTTCTATTCATGATTTTGCATTTTCCATTTTTGAATTGTAACTGAAATCCTTTCTCAACTAATTGACCAACACTCAAAAGATTATGCTTTAATTCTTCAACATAGTAAACATTGTCAGTGTTATGCTTACCATCAAGAGATATTGTACCCTTACCTTTGATCAAACAAGCTTTGTCATCTCTAAATCTCACTAAGCCTCCATTGCATTCTTGAAAGTTCAAGAATTTACCTTTGTCTCCTGTCATATAATGTGAGCATCCTGAATCAATGATCCATTCATCCTTTACTTCAACTTTAGTTGCCAAGGTCTGTACTATCGGTTGAGTAGTAGGTGCCGGTTGATCTTTTGTTATAGCAACAAAAACCCATCCATTGTCTGTTGGATCTTCATCAAAATCATCAGTCACACCTTCATCAGCAATGTAACAAGATTTGTCTTTATTCTTCTTAAATCTGTATCTCTGATATTCAGCGTTAGGCTTGTATGTTCTTCTAGCTTCTTCTCTTAGTTTAGGATGTCTATCAGGGCATCTCGAAGCCATATGACCAATCTTATTGCAGTTAAAACATTTAAAGGGTGCTTTACCTTCATACTTACTTCCAACTGGACCTTTAGGCATTTTCCTTGCAAATAGTGCTTCAAGTTCTTCATTTTCTTTTCTGCTTTCTTCAAGTTCTCTTGCATAAAAGACTTTCCAATCAGATTTGTCAAATGATGGAGCAGATGATGTTGATGCTTTAAAGGCCAAATCTATCTTTATAGTAGCAACAAGACCAAATTCTTCAATTTCAAAAGCTGAAAGTTTTCCAATCAATGTATCCCTAGTTACTGATGTATTAGGCATTGTTCTTAACTCATTTATAGCAGTGAATTTCATTTTATATGCTGGTGGCAATCCTCTTAAAACTTTTGAAATAATTTCATCCTCACTTAAGGTTCCTCCACAACATTTAATACCCAAAACAATCTCATTTACTCTTTCCATAAAAGCAGAAATCCTTTCATCTTCTTCCATTTTCAGATGTTCATACCTGACCCGGAAGCTTTCAAGTTTTGCAATTTTGAATATGGAATCTCCTTCATTCAGTGTTTCCAAATGATCCCAAATAGTTTTAACAGTGGACATATTTGATAGTCCCATGATTTGTTGATCTGATAATGTGCTCAAAAGTGCTTCTCTTGCTTTGCAATCATTTTCCTCATCTTTAGTCAAGTTGGGTGGATTGGGCTGACTCTGAGTAGGAGCAGTATAACCATTCTTTGTAACATCCCAGATGGCCTTTCCAATGCAATTTAGATGTGTCTCCATTCTGATCTTCCATATGCTATAGTTGGTTCCATCAAGTTTAGGACTGTCCTTCCTGAAATAGTTAGTAGACATTGGATCTCCTCAAGTTGTTAAACTTTTGCAAAAGAGGACTAGGCTCTGATACCAATTGTTAGGTCCCGGAGACAACTGAGAAGGGGGGGGGGTGAATCAGTTGTCAAATAAATTCAAACCAAAATAACTTAACCAACTTAATGCTTAATACTGGTAAACCAGTTTAATATGCTGGTAGACAGTTTTAACAGTTAATTACTATACCGGTAAGGATTAGTGCATAAAACATAAAGACAAACTTATCCACAACACATAACACCAATATTTGTGCGTGGAAAACCTGTAAGGGGAAAAACCACGGTGGGAAACCTTACCCACAATCAGATGATACTACTACAGATAGTAAGTGTACATAAATGGGGTCTACACATGCAGAAAGACCAAACGCCTAGAGCTCACTGCTCAATCACCAAATGGGAGTCACACTGACTACAGTTGGATGGTTAAATCCAATAAGAATGTACGACACAAAATAGCATCTTTATATGCTAGATTTAGTACCGGTGTAGTTCTGATTGTCTTCACAAAAACCCTCCTTTAATCTTCAAATGATGTCTGCGTGTATAACTCTTCTTATTCTCGCATATATATTCACACAATCCTTTTTCGCATTCCACACTTGATCTTACAAATGAGATCTTACATTTATACCATACCCTAAGACCAATTTTAGTAGGTCGGCCCTACAAGTTATTACAATAAAAACATTTTACAAATAATACAATATCCGATGCAATAACTGATTCAACATGTTGGCTTAATGCATTTACAACAATAATTAATCATCTCCATAGCGTGTCGTGCTGATCTGGAAAAGATAAACCTGTCGGTGTAACCTGGACCTATTTGTTGGTAACAACAAATATGCAAATGCTAATATTCCAATAAACAAAACTCCAAAACAAAGTGTCCACACAATGTCTTTGACATAACCAAGTGTTTTCCATATCATTCCAAGTGCCGGTGATCATTATATCTTGCTGGTGTACTAGATACCGAGGACTGTGCATGAGTCACTTGCTTGCCGATGAATGTTGCTGATTCTCCAAAGTGCCACAGTAGATAAGTGTTTAGTAGGTGTTGACATCAATGACAAAACCATACCAAAATACCAACATAGGTATGTATAGTTTGTGAGAGTTTATTCTATTACTTATTAAGTAATGTATTAATGTATTCTATAAAATAGATAAATAAGAGAGAATATAAGTTATTCTGAGTAGTGTTATATTTATTTGTCATTTTTTTATATTTCATTATTTTACAATTTTCAAATTTGTTCTAAATTTTTATATGGTATTAGAGTTATAGGTCTATTTTTTTTATTAGTAAGTATTTTTGCTATATTTTAAAACTACAATGATAAAGAGATGACAATGTATGGCACAGGAGAATGACAAAGGCTTGTAATGTATCTCAAGTGAATGGTTTAATTTCTTTAACCTTAGAATGAAGATGTTTTATTGAACAAGGACTTGTTTAGCGGATTGAAAAAAGGCCAAATCCACATGAGATGTATATACTATCAATTTAAGTGGGAGGATATAAATGGTAAGATCAACTCCTGAATACTTCAAGATTTAATTATAATAAGATTCTCTATATTAATGATTCAACTATAACAAAGGATTATTCAAGAATAGCTAAATCAAATATACAAATAATAAGATTTAATAATAGATTGCATCTTTGAAATAATTTTTTTGAATTGAAAATGTAAGACCAACAAAGTATTGTGTAACATACAAATCAGTCTAAGTCTCTCAAAAACTAGTTGGCAACATGTGAATCAACAACTTTAGAAAATTTAGTGATGATAGTTTTTGGGAGCTTACCAAAATCCTTTCTAGGGTTATTAGAAGATGTTACTACTCAAACAAATATTAATTAGTAGAATACAACAATATCACTATTCTAGGAAGAAGCAAGAAGAAATGGTGTAGGATTGAATGTTGAGAGTTCTACAACACTCTTATGAATATAATATCAGAGAAAAACAAAGAAGAAAATAGAAAATTTAAGACTTAAAGTGATTCTAAGAGTAGTCAAGGCATAAAGGAGGAGAAAAATAAACCCAACAAATTCTTCCAACGTGGCAATCAAGGACATTTTAAAATCCAATCTAAGAAATCATTATTAATATAATTTTATGTGTGTTGGGATAAAATTAATTGTAGGTTAATTCTAATTTGTCACGTGTTCTCATAATAGTTTAGATGCAAGTCAAAGTGGTGGCATAATATGGTGAAAATTGCATGGGTTTTAATTTCCCTTTTTATTTTTGGGAGCATTTTGACTCAAGGGTATCTTTTATGTAAAGATAAGTGTAAAATTGATATTTTTTTTATTGAAAATTGGAAAATAGTTTTACTCTCACTTACTTCCATTTGCACTCAATCTCATGGGTTCAAATCTATAATTTGTGAGATTAATCTAGGTCAATTCATGATTACAAAAATGAACACAAAATATTTAAATTTTTAATTCAAAATTCAATTTTATCTAACCCTTCAAGCTAGCAATTATGTGCCAACTTGAAGTGTGAAACATTTCACATCCCACCTTTGGATTTAAGGGCTAACACTATTACAGTTTCATACATTTAATCTAAATCTAGAACTCAATATCTTAACATTTTGAAACTTGAGTGTTGACCATATAGCGTTACCTTCTTAGATAATGATATCTAGGGTTTTATGTAGGACTATACATGGATTCATTGTTTACTCATGGCTAGTAAATTGACATATACATAGATTTGACAAAAGGAAAAAATTTCCTTATCTAAAATAAACTTCAAATGATGTCCTAAACATTAACCATGTATCAATATAAGTAAGCATTATTCAAGCAACACAAATATCATAATTAAAATCTAGATAATAAAGATTAGATAATCATACCACTTTTTGAAATTTATGATTGAACATATTAATTCTGGCACATCGGAACTGAGCAAACGACATGACTAGCGCTGCTGGCAGTTGTTTGCCAGTGAGTCTAGTTATTTCCTTTAAGTTTTGGTTATACAGTTAGGGTTGTTTTCTATTAACTCTTACGAGTTAATTTTACTTTGATTAAAAAGAACTATTGGGTCTGGTGACCTATAAATATCTTATGTAATGACTTTGAACAGGTTCACTAAGTTTTTGGAAAAGACTATCTTTAAGATTAGCTAAGAACATTTTGTGTATGCAGAAAGTGGATGACCATCGGTGAATGCAAAATCTTATTAACAGCTATTTTCGGTTTCAAATCTGTGTGTTTGATTTTTGAAGTTTGATTTCTGTGTAAATCTATTTCGAAGAAGGGGCTATTATGCTTTCTATGTGTATAGAAAAATATTGGCTAAATTCATCTCTATAAGCTTTTTCATTTTGCTTTAGTGTTCGTATGAAGTCTGTTGGCTTTATATAAAAAGTTAAATATGGATCAGTGCTTGCATTCATTTTGTATTGACTGGTGTATGCAGTTGCCTTTAAGTGATTTCTGGTGAAAAACATTCTATTGATTGTATGTAATTTGGAGTCGAATGAATATTTACTAGAGGGAACTGTACCTTAATTAAGAGGTTAATCAATTAAATGATTTTCCAACTATTTGGTAGAAAGTTTGTCTGCCTTTTTATTATCCGCAGTGCTTAAAGATTAAACAAGTAAGAAAAGACAAATTTGTTTACCAACAAGGAGTAATACCAAACCATAGTTCATGAGTGGTCTTACCGGTTTCACCTTTGATGTGAACTTTGTTGAATGTATAGACCATTGTACTGACTGCCTCTCTCCAATATACATGTGGTAGATTTGCTTCTGATAACATACTTCTTGCTGCATCCAAGATAGTTCTATTTTTCCTTTCAACAACTCCATTCTACTATTGTGTCTGAGGTGCTAATAGTTGTCTTCTGATTCCATTTACTTCACAGAATGTATTAAACTCCTTGAATGTAAATTCTCCTCCTTGATATGATCTCAAACATTTGATTTTCTTACCGGTTTCATTTTCTACCATTGCTTTGAACAGTTTGAACTTTCCCAGTGCTTCTAATTTTTCTCTGAGAAAAGTAACCCAACACATTCTAGAATAGTCATCAATGATTAGCATGAAATATCTATCACCTTGCAAGCTTTTAGTTCTAGCTAGACCACATAAATCAATGTGAATTAAATTAAGAGCATTATTGGATTTTTCTGGAATACTTTTGAAACTAGCTCTAACTTGTTTTCCAAATTGACATTCCTTACATACCATATTCTAAGGTTTGACAATTTTAGGTAAATCTCTAACTGCCTTAGTAGTATTGATTTTCACCATGCAATCAAAGTTTACATGACAGAGTCTCTTATGCCATAACCAACTTTCATCAATATGTGCAATTAAGCATGTCTTTTCACTATTATTTAAATGAAAGATATTACCTCTAGTCTGATTACGGGTTGCAATTTCCAAACCAGTTCTATTCATGATTCTGCATTTTCCATTTTTGAATTGTAACTGAAATCCTTTCTCAATTAATTGACCAACATTCAAAAGATTATGCTTTAATCCTTCAACATAGTAAACATTGTCAGTGTTATGCTTACCATCAAGAGATATTGTACCCTTACCTTTGATCAAATAAGCTTTGTCATCTCCAAATCTCACTAAGCCTCCATTGTATTCTTGAAAGTTCAAGAATTTACCTTTGTCTCCTGTCATATGATGTGAGCATCCTGAATCAATGATCCATTCATCCTTTACTTCAACTTTAGCTCCCAAGGCCTGTACTACCGGTTGAGTAGTAGGTGCCGGTTGATCTTTTGTTTACCTTCTTAGATAATGATATCTAGGGTTTTATGTAGGACTATACATGGATTCATTGTTTACTCATGGCTAGTAAATTGACATATACATAGATTTGACAAAAGGAAAAAATTTCCTTATCTAAAATAAACTTCAAATGATGTCCTAAACATTAACCATGTATCGATATAAGTAAGCATTATTCAAGCAACACAAATATCATAGTTAAAATCTAGATAATAAAGATTAGATAATCATACCACTTTTTGAAATTTATGATTGAACATATTAATTCTGCACTTGTAAAATCTTAAAAAATGAACTATCAATATTTTAAATTATAAATTATTCATCGAATATCTAATTTTTATTTTTTTCATTCTTATAATTATTTAAAATTTAAAATATTATTCTGAACCTATTCTTTTATTAAAATCTTTTTCTTGAACTTTTTATACTTGTACCATTATATTCAGAAAATGGTATCAATCACAATTATAATTGTAAAATTAAAG
Source organism: Cryptomeria japonica (assembly GCF_030272615.1). NCBI lineage: Eukaryota > Viridiplantae > Streptophyta > Pinopsida > Cupressales > Cupressaceae > Cryptomeria > Cryptomeria japonica. The sequence goes on from NC_081407.1 coordinate 977,442,445, forward strand.
TCAAATATATTCTGTAATCACATCATGTACTGTAAAACTAGCATATCTATTAAAATCCTTCCTGCTGATTGCGTTGAACATGTTGTGGCGATTCGACGTTCCAGCAAGCACAGAATCAATTTCATTTTGAATACTGATATTTTTACAAACCTAATCTCCAACATTTCGACTCCTGATATATTATTCAGCGTATGATACCTAGATATAATACTGCGCTGTTTAGCTGTGTGTAGACATTGTGGATCTAAAAAAATTAACAGACGTCCATCCCGAGTTGCAGCCGTCACAGTGGAGGGCGACAAGGTCATTGAAGCTTGAACCTGTATCCAGACGTCCATCCCGAGTTGCAGACGTCCAAGGGCGACAAGGACATTGTTTAATCCATCCGAGTCCTGACATCATTTAATGAATCTGTATCCAGTTGTTTGTCTAAATTATGATGTAAAGCTAATTTATAGTTAAACCTGGAGTGTACGTACAAAGTGTCCTTGTTCTTTTTTAATTAAAAACACCGCAGTTTGCCAACTGATTTTGCAAAGGCGGAAATGGGAAGGAACCCTATTTGTTGGGCTTCCCCAGATGCCGCACACCTTTTAATACAATTTACATCACATGCAACACAGTTTGTTGAAGTGATCACTATGTTTTTTATTAGTTATTTGTATGTTCGTTGTATCCTTTGTGTTCATCTATGAATAGAATACAATTATAAAAATAAATTATTCATCTATTTCATTGTCATTATTCGAAAATGACAATGTTGGTTAGGATTTCTTGTGTATTGATCAGGATTGGATTTAAACGACATATTCTAAGCATGGTGGTGGAGGATGGAAATAATGACAAACACGATATACAGAAATACACATTATTTTTTTTTTAATCAAATTTTTTTGTGTTTTTTTTTAATCAAATTTTTTTGCGTTCTACATTATCTTACCTTTCATTAATCTATTTATTATAATCTTTACATTTGGTCAAAATGATATAACATTTACAACATTCAACACCTTACACGATCAGGTAATTATATGAATCCTTAGACCATTATAAATGCGTCACATAGGCTATTCTAGAACATATGCCAACTTGTCTAAAATATTTTCTCTCTTCATCCTTACCTTGTTTCTTTCTAAAATATTCCATTTATATCTTTCCCTTTTCTGTTAATAATTGTATCTATTGAGGTGGGAGAAATTACATATTCCAACAATGCATTGACTCTTTAGGTGGCCGAGTCATGCAGGATCATCTTAATTAGGATTCTTTTTGTTCCTATACCAATTCTTGTAGAAGTTCACATTTTAAATTTATATTCCCTTAGGAATTCATAATTATCATTTCAGTTGTCATAGCAATTCACATTTATAATTTTAACCATTTTGAAAGATTTCATTCCTACAGGGTGTAATCATCACCATTTCTCATGCCATGTTTAGTAAATCAAAGTTTGAGCAACCGTTGCAGCAACATCTTCTTCCCTCTTTGAAGAAACCCCTAATCCACCATCATGTCCATTCCCACAACTCCTCCTCTTCCCCTGCCATCCAAATCATAGCTCCAAGAGGAAGAAGCATCACTAGATCAATGCCAAACTTAGTACCAACATCCAAATCATCATCATCTTCATTTGAAGTACCCTCATCACCTACCGCTTCACCAACCACACCATGGCTGGCAAAATCCCCAACCCCTATTGCACTCATTCTCTTGCTCATTCTTCCCATAGATTCCACTATAGCTTAGAGTCTCAAATCTAAGTAAATAATTATATTACTATTTTTTTTTCTATGATACTTAATAGAAGATATCACCCCACTTTTGTGTGGGTGTATCCTTTTATGATGAACCATGTAATTTAAGTATTATGTCTCTTTTTTATTGTCTATTTTTTATATTTTTATTTGACGTTATTTAAATATTCAATCTTCTCATTACACTCAACAAGATAAGGAGATTGAATTTAAATTTTGAGAAATATATTATTACTTAGAAGGAAAAAAACAAGGGAATGGTGCTTTAGAAACATTAAAGGATCTATGAGTTTGTTCTATGTATTGTTATCAAAGAGAGTAAAACAATAAATTTCTTGTGTCGGAAAGATGAAGGAAACATTGGAATTCTAAATGTTACAAAAAAATGAGTGGTGCTGTCAGTAGCCAAATGGGCCTACATCTATTTAGAAATATAGAGCTTTTAACTTCTAAATGTTTTCCATTGGAATAATTTTCTCAAAAATTGAGGAGTGCCAAAACTTTTACACCCACTCTATAATTGGCTGGTAAAAACCATACCCAAATACAAAACAAAATTTAACAATTTGAATATGTGTAAGATGGAGGTTGTAGAAGGCTCAAATGAATATTAGTTATTATTTTTCCATGCTTGCCCAAAAATGTGTCATGCCTAAAACCATGATAAAATCATTTCCCAAGCCTTGTACAAAAAAATTGAAGAAGATTGTGGTCATCAATGTACATGGCGATTTTCTATTTTCTACAAGGTCACTCTCCCTCATGATAGTGTCCAATATTCTTGCTAATTCATATGTTGGATGTATGTTTCTATGAATAAAATGAAATCAGAGGGAAATAAGGTGCAATATTTGCGTAAGTTTTATTAATATTGTGTAGGGTAGTAGGTTTCAATTGAACAATGACATATTATTAATAATCTTTTTAGAATAAAATATTTATCTTATAAGATTAAATTGTTTAAATTTTTGTTTTTTATTTTTATTTTTAATTGGCCAAAGAAAGATTATAAAAGCATACTAGTCATTAGAGAGAAAATTTGAGAAGAGAATATAGAAACGGAAATTTAAAATGGCCCAAAAGTTTTACTATAACAAATAAGAAGTGTTCAAGACAATGGTAATAAAACTACCTTTAGATATTAGACATTTGAAATATGATTAAATCAATGATTTGGAGAGTTCATACTGATAATATTTAAAAATATGTTTCATTATTGGTATCAATAATTTTGAACACTAAATGTCACAATTTCTATTATAAATTAAGGATTTAGAAAGATATAAATGTTGTGCATGATACAATCACTACTGTAATATAACATTTAATGATTTAGATTTGAAAGTACAATTAAATTTATCAAATAAATTGCAATTAAAAATTATTTCAATGAAAATGTCACGAATTAAGTTACACAACTCTTGAGTATGTTCCCTTGTATAAAAATGAAACCGAGTGAAGTTTTTTCTCTTCTTGTAAGGAATAAGTTTAAGAAACAATCTTACAAATAATCATTGCTGATTAATAGCTTAGTTAGTATAGCACTCCAACAACAAATGGATGGTAATTAGTTTGAGTCCTAGTTGGTCCTTGAAAATGTCAACATGGTATTAGAGCTTGACCAAGCTAGGAGTCGCGATCAACAATTACATGTTTCATTATATCAAATATCCTTCACAAAAATGATACAAAATTTTTGTTATAAGAATTGAGACTTGTGTTCAAGGAAATGATGAGACATATAGCATCAGGTATTAGAGATGTAAAAGATGATTAAATAAATAATTTAGATAGTACATAAAGATAAGACTTAAAAACATATTTGGTTATTGATATCAATAATCAAAAGATTAAATGTCACATTTTATCTATTATATTAAATGTTTAGAAAGACATAAATATTGTTGATGCCGATTTCACTATTTTAACATCATATTTGATGACTTATATTTGAAAGTACAATTAAATTTATCAACTAATTTGTAATTAAATTTGAGTCAGTCAAATTGTGACGAATTAAGATGCACAACTCTTAGTTTATCTATACAAAGATCAACATGGTATTAGAGCCAAGCTAGGCTAAGAGCCCCAAGCAACAATCAGTATCTTCCTTACATAAAACAACCTTTACAAAATGACATAGAACTATGTTATAACAACTAAGTAATGTTCACAACAATACTAAAATAGCCAACATCCAGTATTAGAGATGTAAAATACTATTGAATAAATGGTTCTTCTACTAATATAAATGTTATTTTGGAGGTTGGGGATTGGTTGTGGGATTCACACAATCTTTCTCTTCATTCTTCATCTCCCTCTTTAAACCCTCTTTTGAAACTTTTGATTGTATGCATGTGTGGGTGAGCCTATCTCACCTCCCTTTACTTGAGACAGTTTTTTGAAGGTGGATTTTACTAATACTAATTTCTCCCACACATCCATTGCTCATACCTTAGTACAAATTGATCAGTCAAAAGCTCTTCTTGGGGAGATTGTTTTGTAGGCGAAAGATCATCCTTGGACTAAGTTGATTGATTATGAAAGCATTCCCTTTTGATCCAGACAATACTTTGCTATAGGGAATTCAGCCTCTAGATGTTCTCAGAGTTCTAGTAATTTCTCTTCCTCTTGGTGGACTAATTCTCTTCACAAACATCCAACCATGTTTCTAGATGATTCTAGTGGTTAAGAGGGTTCAAAACCCCAACTCCATTTTCAATCTCGTTTGAACCCAACATTGCCCCTTCTGATCGTTGTCAACACTATTAAGACTACTCTTGTTATTTCCTCTATTACTATTAGTTCTATTAATTCTGAAATTCCTATGAATGTCGTTATTTCTCAAACTATTGATTTGCCTTAGAGTGTTGCTATTGCTCTACCTATTTGTGTTGTTTCATTTGTTGGTGTTGTGGAAGTGGTTCCTTCTTATCCTCCCTCGAGATCTTCAAATTTTGATGACTGCTCGGGGTGGACAATAGTTCATAAAAAGAAAATAGATATGAAGATGCTCAAGATTGATAAAAATATAGTTTGGTCCTAACCTTGGTTGCCTATTAGGTAACTTCTTGTTATGTTCTAGTTATGTTCTAGTTATTAGGTAACTTCTTGTTATGTTCTAGTTATGTTCTTCTTAATTTGGTTGTGCCCTATCCTACTATGTCGTAGTAGGTTTTGATCTTCTCAATATTGTTTGCTATAAAAAAATTCTAGTTTTTCCAAACCAACATAATTAATTAAAAATATATAATCTCTCTTTTAATTTCAATTAATCAATAGATACAGTCAAAGTGCATGCCTGTCGATACTTTATAGACATTTTGGTTTTAAAATGCACAACTCCCCAGGTTGTCCCTTATATTAGAATTAAACATGATAAAGTTTTTTTCCTGTTTGTACTTCAGAAATAATATTGCACACAATCTTATCCATATTTACCACCTACCGACAAATCCTTCCTGCGTATAACTACAGGGGATCATAAGATTTGAAAACCTGCTAAATAATAGTCCTTTTTAAATGGAATTCTTTAAAGAGGCTTAAATAACTGATATACTGGACGGTGTATGTGCATTCAAAGTTTACTGGAATAAATCTACGCCTTATATCGCCCGGTTCTTAGAGGTGCTTTAGTGAGCGCCAAACAAAGACATATATACCCAGATGATTTAGGCTACAAATTCTAATTTCCAAAACTTGCCTCGTAAATTTCTCTGTACATTTCATTCCGAAGAATAAATTCCTGATGGGAAATTCACCACCGCATTAAACATTACAGATAGTTAAAAATACCTCATCACTATTGCCTATCACTACCATTAATTTTGAATTATATTCATCTTCTTCCTTGTCATGGATAGACTAGACTGAAAGATTGATCATATTCTAGAAAGCTTATTTTCTAGAAAATGATATCCATTTGTCGAATATTAATTAACACAAAATTTACATTTTAGCATCCTGCACAGTTATAGCTGATGCCCAATCTCTGCTTGTTGCTCTCTTCTTGACTGCATGATTTCATTGATTCATTGTTTTTAGGTAAACTGAGAAGAAGCCTCTCTATCTGAAACCCTCCGCCCAATTCAACCTCTCGCTTGAAATGGGAGCAATAGCTTTCAAACACGCTCACCGTTACCTGCAAGCGGAACCGCATCATGAACAAAAATTCAACTTTAGAAAGTTCATTTCCCTCAGTTTTAAGCCTCCCACTTTTGCAAAATACTCGTTACTGTAATGCCTGCACCCAAGACACCACAATCACATTAGTAATAAGATTCACATTTGATCAAGTTGGAAAACCCAATTAACAAAAACAGAAGGAGAGAACACAAGACTCACAGGTCATCGAGAAATTTGGTAGCAACCATGACAGTGGTGGTAGTAAGCCTGTGAATGTTGAGAGAGGTTAAGCGGAAGTTGGGATTGGTGAGAATAAGGCGATCAATATAAGCATATGCCACAATAAATGCGGAAGGACTGCAGCGCACATACTTGAACATCCTTTCCAAGTACTTGTGTAAGCTCATGGCAGGAACTTGCAGTGAAGAGAAAACACACAGATTTTCTCTTGTAATCTTTTTGCCAGAAGAAAACATGAGCCTTTCATGTCGGGCTACAAGTCTGTTAAGTAGGGAAGAAAGCAGTGACAGAATCAAAGGGCTTGACTGGCTTTCAACGCTGCATAAGTCGGAGCAAGAAACGGCTGGGCATACATCTGAACCAGTTGCTTCTCTCATCTCTAATCCCATGCTAATTGTCCTCCTTTTCTTCAAGCAATGCAACAGTGAATTGGGGATTGAAGTTTGGGAAATGATGTACTCATAGACTATGCATCTTTTTTATATTCACTATCGTGGAATCTGGAGGTGTCCTCACCGAAGCGAGACTAATCCTTTAGTGTGTACGACTCGCTCACAAGGTAGCAACACACACAGAGTTAACACAATCGGGGACTCGAACTCAAGACCATGGGGAGCATACCCACGCCTTAAATTGCGATCCACGATCAGGTGAGCTAGGGCTGAAGCCCTAGACTATGCATCTTGGGTAGGAGAAAACATATATATACATATAAAGTGGAAGAATTTAGTAAGGAATAGAAAGGTCGTGGAGTCTTCCTCGACTCAACTACGTCCTTATCTTGAAGTCACCGACAATAGTAGTGCGTTTGCTGTTAAAGGGGACCTGATTCCGATCTACACGTGAAGAATACATACATTCAGATATTAATGGGAAGTGGGACCTTCGGAATGGAAGGGGTTTACTCTGCACAACAGTCTTAGGCTGCAACTGAACGACCACTAGCAAATAAAAAGAAAATTTATTAAACAGATAAAGAGAGAGGCACCTTCCTCCTCCATCCTTTCAATCCTCTACAACGGAGGTGTGGTTTAAAATATAGTGTCAGCTGAGTAGGATTTATCAATTTCCATACAACTGTTGTCAAATGCAACGACAAGACATGTATTTTCTTCAGACTGCTGAGAGTAAAAGAGATATGGACGTATTTTATATTTTAATGGGCATGGTTGAGTCGACCTGATTTTCTGCGTGGCTTCAGTTTTTGTTGTTAAACATAGATTTAATGTCAGATTTCTTTTCATGAAACGTGCAATTAGTATTTAATTAGACTTGTAAAAGTAGTGGTATTGAACACATGTAATTAATGTTGGAAAGAAAGTGTATGTATAAGAATAAAGTAGGTATGGAGTTCTTTGTAGTTTGTGAGCTTATTTTATCGATTATCGATTAATGTATAATTAGATTATATGAAATAAGGAAATAGGAAAATATATTATTTTTACATGGAATTAGTGTTATAAGTTTTATTTGTTTGATTGGCAAGGATTTTGTATTATATTGAAGTTGTAAGGGCAAATAGATGTTAATGTATGGCATGGGATAATCATAAAGGCTTGTAAAGTGACTCAATGGAGAAGGGTTAATTTCTTGAAACTTAAAATGGAGATTGTTTATTTAATAATTATTTGTTTAAGTTAGTTGATTGAAAAAGATCATTGGACTCATTGCATTTAATTTTTTTTTGGTCGAGTGCAAATTGCATCACATGTAAGAGATCAAGAAAATTTATTACCTTTATTGATAATTTTTCAATAATAAGACTTAAAATTTATTTTTCTAAAACTTAGATTAATTAGAGATGATCAAGGCATTCAAAGATTGTGTCAACAAATTGTTGGAGAGGTCATTCAAGTGAGTAAGTTTTGATGATGTGGGTGCATATGTCTCTAATACTATGAGGACTCTATATGCACAAGATGGGATCAAGATGGATATAATATCCCTTATCCCTCACAAAAGTATAATGTATAAAAAATGAGGAACTATATTCTTATTGAAAGTGCAAGATGCATGCTTAATGGTAGTGGGTTACCAAATTGGTTGATACAATCTCCATATCAATATGTGCCTAAAAATAAAATTGTCCACTAGAAAATTGCTTAAGGAAAATCATTTTAAATCTTGGCATGGGATCAAGCCAAATGTTGGACAAATGAGATTTTTGGTTACATAAGCAATATGCTCACATGCCAATATAGAAGAAAAAGAGACTAACAAAAAAAGAAAAGAAGTGCATATTGATAGGATACAACTCAAGGATTCAAAGGTAAATATATTATATGACCTTGTAGCACATGATGCCACAATAACCAAATACATTATGTAGAGTATACAAAGTTCAAAAAAACATTATAAGGACATGGAATTGAAAAATCACGTGATAAAAGCATAAATAGTTGTTCTTCATAATGAATCTAGAGAAGTGTTTTAGCAAGATGTTTCATTTCTAGAAGAACCAACTATTCAACAATATAAATAAGTACAAGAACAACTAGGTTCCATTACAGTATTGTGTCCCACTTTTTAATAAGACAACATAAAAATTTTCTCATAGAAATCAGATCTAAGAACTATACTATCAAATTTTAAAATGGCCTCACAAAATCACATAAACTAGCAAGCTAGGTGACACTAAAATGCTTCAAATAGAGCAATTTTTTTTCCTTGAATCATATTTATAATATGTATCATATTTCTAAATAAAAATGTATTGTCATAATGTAAGGATGTGGATATCCATAAAATTAAATTTGAATATTTTTCATAATTTTTCAAAAATAATAAACAAGGAATAAAATAAATCAAGGTTTGAATTATAATATCTGTCTCATCAATAGATAAAGTTTAATAATAATACTATGAATGTCAATTACTTCAAATAATGTGAGCATATGGTCGATTACATGAAATAGTTCCTCTCCATATTTTTTTGTGAGACAAAAATGTGGTCTAGGTTCTTTTTCCACCCAACCACGAAGTGAATTCTTCCCCAGCTCTCTTCATGTACAAAGAGCTCCTAATCCTTGCACGAGGTACCTAGTAATCCAAAACTACCAGGCATGATGGAATCCTAGTGCAACATGATGCATCTAACTAATATTTCACATATGAACATGCAATTCTAACATCATGATATTGTGGGGACTAAAGTAAAGCATTCACCTAGTATCAAATGAACAATAATAGCTTTTGCCAAAGCACTTTTAGATAACTATTGTGATGGCAACAATCTCACTTACTCATGTTCTAATACCACTTGATGGAAACAATCTCACATACACATACTCTAATGTACCCAAATGATGGCACACCCTTTACAACATGCAGTTTGATACCAATGGTTAGCACAAATGCTCTCCCAATAATCTTATGGTCAACACAGTGGTAGGAACTTCACAATTCAAAAGAAACACAATCCTAAATCTCCTTTGCAACAAGAACCACAGTAACTCAACGGAACAATCAATAACCAACAACGACATAGGAAACCGAACATTGTTTCATTATTATTCAGATATCAAACTAGAAATCAAAATTTGACCTCATGGGTCATTACAATCAATTTTATAAAATTACTATTCTAGTTTCATCCTTACATGACTTTTGGTTCAGGACGCCTATCTTTCCCTTACTTCATGCCTTCGTTTGTTCTCTCATTTCTCTATTTGAACCATTATGATTCTGTCTTCCTTCTGCAATCATTCCTTTCATCCTATTTGCCTCACATTTTCTATACTTTTACTTTTGTCCCATTAGACCTCTCTACATCCTCCCTCATTTTCCTTTCTTTTCCCAATTATCTACCTCATTCATTTGGCCTTCAACAATTTATTCCAAACTCTGTCTAATTTTTGCAAACACAAACTATTGATCATTGCCCAAATGTTGGCTTCTTTGTCTCCCAAATTATTCTTCCTTCCTTTGCGCAACCCCTTCACTTCTTCTGGTTGACACCCTCTATATGCAGGAACACACTTAGAGCTCCTCCCCAACCCGACTTTCTTCTATTCAGGCTATCTGGCCTCTTCCTGTCACTCTCACCAGCCACCACCTCCGTAGTGCTTGCTAATGAACTCCTCTTATTCTCCCCTTGGCCTTCAGTTTCTTTCTTCATTTTCTAATTATTTCTCAACTGATCATAACTTATTCTTTTAACCCATTTCATTTCCTCCAAACTATTCCACTTTATCTGCTTTGACTATTAATCTTCCAACTTTCCTCAAGCGTTCACTTCCTCCTATCAAAGGTAACTATATTGACTATCCAATTTCCTACCCATGTGGTGATTAGGTTTGTCTTTACCCAAACTAAATCCTGTCAATAAGAATGAAATAAAATAAAACAATAAAATGAAAAATAATAACTCAATGCCCTTGTAAAATCTAAATTGAGATCTACCCTTCCTTTCTTTTCCATATTCGACACTTATCCATAATAATACATAATTTTTTTTCATATAGTACTAAAAGAAAACTACCCCCTTCATAGTAGACATTAAAAAAAAACTTTATCCCCTTAGAAATTATGTAATTGTCTCAAACATTTTATAAGGATACTATGAACAAGAATTCACTTATATACCATAGTTAAACCACTCAATATAGCCTCTCTTATTTGCTTTAACATAAGAAAAAAAATCCATAATTCATCAACATTTACTTTGAGTAAAATAAAAGACAATATTTCCTTAATATATAACCAAGATTCTCTTATCACATGAAGTTTACCATATATATATATATATGACTCACAATCCATGCTTGGACCTATAAATAACCTATATTAATTAATTTTGTTTTTGATATATAAAGAAATAAAAAAAAGGTGTTGACCCTCTATACAAATGACCTATATGAAGCATTATCAAGCCATTAACAACACATTAATAGGGGAATTATTTTCAATTTTTTTAGGCAAGATATGTGCTAAATTATGAGAAGATTTCTCTCCTAAGCTCCTTGGTGGTAATAAGTTAGCATGCAACTTAGGGTCAACACCATTACTATTTAAAGCATGGGAAGCTAGGAGTCTATAAATTCTTCTCACAAGAATCTCAAATTTAGAGCAATAGGTTATGAAAATCATACATAAGTACACACTTCAATAACACACAATTTCTCCTAAAAAACCAATAAAGGAAGCTACAGGCAAAGGTAAGGAACTTGGTTTATGCTCTCAATAGGTTCACTTAATTGACAAAAAATATTGCAAATGTGAATTAGTAAAATGCTGAAATTAATAAGATGATTAACGAAATGATATGAAGTGATAGAAATTATGCAATTGATTGACCAATTGATTAAACTATGTGATATAACAATGACATGATCAATTAACCTCTTAATTAGGCAATATGTTCAAAAGAGGAAAATTGTGGTTAATAAATGAAAGCACACACATAAGCAACAAATTTTAGAAATAAGTACACATAAATATAAAAAAATGATTCACAATAAAATTATATCTGAACATCCAAATCATAAATAATGCAAAATGAGTCAGGTTCACCAAAATGATTAGTTGGACTTGGGGATCCTATCTTATAGACACAAACTAAGATCTTAGTCATCCAACAATTGAATCTTTCATTCTTCAGTTGGGGAACAACCAACATGGTTGAACTTTTGTCCTAAAGGATAGATCTAAACACTTTGAATAATTATTTCCTTTTTGAAGGTTTGTGATTTGATTACAAATTGATAGAAATATAAAAGATTCAGATAAAAGGATAATAAATTGATAATTTTTAGCATAAGATAAAGAACTAGAAATCAACATAATAGAAAAGATCTAGAATTAAGATTGAGAGAGGAACTTGTAGCTACAATATACAAAAAAATATGTTAAACACAAGAGAAAGTCACCCTAGTTTGAGCATGTCTTCATCAACAGAAGGTTCCAAATTTTGGATCAACAATATTGTAGATCTATCGAGCTATGAAATTTAGTTAAAAAGTGTCGAACACTGGAAAAAGTTGATTTATTCTTAAGGTTTCTACTTTTTCAAATTCTAACACTACTATCATTGTCAATTTTGTGTTCCTATCTATAATTCTCAACTTTTTGTTCCTATAACTCTATGTTTGTATTTTCACTTAAGGTTGACATTAGGGAGCACTTTCTTGTTGCTTGTAAAGTTGATTATTGTAATTTCAAATTTGGGGCCAAAAAGATTGGATAGGGATGTTGGGCACCCTAGTCCAAGAGGACAAGGGCATTGGGCACCATAGTCCCAATCTTCTAGGCTAGAAAAAGGTTGTTGAGAAGGGGATTGCACTAAGCTTCCAAAAATGGTTCTAAAACTAACCACGATCATAAATGAATCAAGAACATTAGGCACAACAACCAAAGCGAGTTCAAAATAAGTGTGAAATTTTAGAGGCGTAGAATTTACTAAAACAGATATTTAAAAATAATAATTTTCAATTAGTTTTATAAAAAATACAGGGGAGAACACTCATTTTTTTTGTTTTTCAAAATGTTTCCACTTTCAAATTAGTAAAAAATAACATCTTCATTAAAAATTTATTTTGAGCATAAAATACATGGAGTTAACTATTTTTTCCATCATCTCTATGTATTTTTCTTTAAATTATTAATATAATACTTATGTGCTCGCTCTTTATCTTAAAACGAAAAAAAACTAATTTGTCTGTAAATAGATTTTTGAATTACTAAAAAATAGTTACAATTTTAATGGTTATGCACCAACTCCTTTGCTATTTTTTGATAGAAATGAGAATAATTTGTGTGTTGCCCATTTTTGAACCCTCTAATCTTCACCATTTAAAAAATAATAATAGTTTAGAAAGTAGATTCAGAGCACTATGACTTCTTTTTTGTCCTGTCTTCAAATTTTTAATGTAACCATCTTCACTTTCTCATCCAAGAGCAATACTTTTTTTATTTTAAAAAAAAAGTGGTCACTTAAGACCCCTTTTTGGTTTCCCCATTTCCATGCACTTGCCAAAAATATTTTTCTTCATGTAAATTATATTTTTATTGTGCAATCTTTTTATAATTGTAAGATTTTTTATTTTTCTTCCACAACCCCAACCCTTTCCCTCTACCTGCCCTCCCCCTTGCCCCACTCAGCCCCCCTCACCCCCCTCGCCCCCCATCTCAAAATATTAGTGTAGGAAGCATATTTTGCATTATTGTTTCCTTTCACCAATGTGGAAATATGTATACTTTATAGCATTTAGCACATTCTACTACATGATGATGACAAACTTACATGTTTACACATATGATTCTAATGACTATAATTTAACATTTTAATTATATGTTTCACTTTCACATGATAGATCATTTTGTGTGGAATATACATGTGATCTTTATGATTATTGTTAACACATCTTATGGTTTCATCCTAATAGACTACTTCCTCATATTTGTGATAGCAATAATGGTATGTATTATCCTTACATAATTATGATGATTCTATTATTTTTTAGTACTTATAATGATGAAATCTCACACTTGTTTATACTTCTAAAATCATATATCTATTATTCATGACTAATTTCAATTTCTTTGTAGCTAAAGTAACTTGTTCAAAATCATAATTATATATGTCAATTCTATACTTATAAAAGTAAAATTGAACAAGAACAATCAATATTTTACATTCATTTAATTCCTATTTTTTTAATTTATTCAAATTTCATCCTTACATAAATTTTTAAAAATATTCTAATTATTTAAGATATATATTTTTATTTGAAAAATTCTTAATTAAAATTCTTAATTAAAATTCTTTTTAATTATTTTTTTAAAGAAATAATTGTATAATATTTTTCCCATAATTGTTTTTATACTTATACCATTATATTGAGAAACGCTCTCAATCACATTTATACGTACAAAATTACATATACATATAGATTCTATGATCACTATGGTAAACTATAAAAGTACCATATGTATTAAAATCCTTCCTTCTCATTGCGTTGAACACGTGTGGTGATTCAACGTTCGACATCGCACAAAATCAAGTTCTGTTTGAATACTGATCAATTTCTTTTACCAACCTAATCTCCAACATTTAGATTCCTGAAACATTATTTATCGTATAATATCAACATATAATACTGCACTGTTTGCCTGTGTATAGACATTGTGGACCTAAAAACCTTAACAGACGTCCTTCCCCAGTTGCAGAGGGCGACAAGCTCATTGAAGCTTCAACGTCCTTGTCCTTCCTATGCAAATTACAATGACAACTCACATTACTTAATAATGAATCTGAGTCCTGACATTTAAGGTGCCTGGCATATTGTCCGTGCAACTGCATTTTCAAAAAAAAAAAAATACCATGCTGTATCCAGCTGTTTTTTTAAATGACGATCTAAACCTAATTTATAATTAACCATGGAGTGCGCGTCCGAAGTATCCTTGTCGTCTTTTTAATTAAGAATATTGCTGTTTGCCATCTCATCTTATCTTCCGTGGGCTATGGAGGCAAAGGTGCTATGGGAAATGGGAAGGAAACCCTATTGTTTGGCTCCTCAATTTTAAGATGAGGCACATTATTAAATAAAATTGAAATCACATGCAACTCAGGATGTTGAGTTCTTGACTATGTTTGTTTTTATGTTTGTTTTGTATAATGGTGGTTTCGTACTCTACTTCCATCAAATTTTAAGGACTTTGAATTCGGATGTTCAAGTGTTCCCCGGCCGTTTTCCTATTGTATAAAAGAACAATTGATTTAATCTTATAGTTCTAATCTAGTTTTTATCCTTTTATCATGTTTCTCTTTTCGTTCTCGTCATTACAAATTTTACATTAGAAGTTTAGCGACTTTAAAATTTAGAACTTCTTTTATTTTCCTATCTCATTTTGTTATACTTTTATCAACATCTCAAATCTTGTTACATCTTCATACAATTTACAAACTTGTAAATTTTGTGATAATTTGTACTTTGACTTTTCTTTTTATGGAAGTTTCACAAGATTCACAAATCATTGAATTTGTCAATACATTATTTTATTACTATTTTTATGAAATTATGAAAGGCTAAATGCCCAAAAAATCAAGCCTTCAACCCTTACCCAAAATTTAGTTAACTAATAATGTCAGTGGATGGAAAAGAGGGCAAAGAAAATGTAAACACATGAGTGGCTTGGAATTGATAAAATTGTTATATAAAAGTCAAAGTACAAATTATCACAAAATTTACAAGTTTGTAAATTGTATGAAGATGTAACAAGATTTGAGATGTTGATAAAAGTATAACAAAATATATATATATATATATATATAGTAGTAAGCATTGTAGATGCTAAGGAGATACTACTTTGGTAAGAGAGTGGGTAAAATTATGACTATGAAAAAAATGTACATACAAATGAAACTATGGAGTTTGGGATTTGAGAATGACAAGGAAAGGGTACTTTGGTAGAGACAAGGTCAAAATCTTGACTTCAATTAAGTAACCTAGTTAAAATATTAATTCTAGAGTCAAGGTTTGGTTTGAACATAGGAGTAATGGAAACCTTCATGATTTTAAAGATTGGGATGAAAATATATCAGGTACAAAGATAAGTGTGAGTTTGAAAATCAAACATGACAAGAAAATAATGCAAGGGCTTGGAATTTTGGAGATTTGGGGAATCGTGAAAAATGGTGTTGAGGGAAGGAATATTTTGAAATTATGAAAGTTCCAACAACTTGTACAATCATAAGAATTTGAATAACACCCCACATATAGATTTTTTTGACATTTTTAGAACATCCCACATTGATCAACACATTGAGGATGACAAAGGACAACAAAATCAAATTTTGACAAAGGGAAAACCTTCTCAGAACCTCTCATATCAATTATAAATAGTGGGTTAACACATGAAAAATTACAAAAAAATATATCAAGACTTAGGATTTTTACTTTTTAAAGCATGTGAAATAGGGCTCTGACATAATCTCTCGTTTAGAGACACCTTTCATGGGAACTTGGAAATAATATATATATATATATATATATATATATATATATATATATAGACCAAAATACACACAAACCATGGGTTAATGATAACCATGCGTTAATGATAACCATGGCTACTGAAGAAAGAAAAGGGTTTCTAATAATTGTTGATATAAAATATAAAGAATTATTTGCTATTATTTTGATTGTAACACCAAAGTTTTTTTATAATTTGGTGAAGAATAAAATCAATACCTTATTTGTAGCTCTTTTTGTAGGATTTGCTTCCACCCATTTGGTAAACTAATTTATAGCTACAAGAATCCATTTGAATCCTCTACTAGACTCTTTAGAAATATAACCAAGAAAATCAATACCTCATTGTTGAAAATGGTCCTCTATTATCATGGTACTTGAAGGTAAAGCCCTCAATCCATTGAGTTATTTTTAAAACATTTGAAAAGAATCTCATTTTTTTACTAGTTTAGGCATATTTACAAATAAATATAGCCGCCAATAGAAAAATTTAAGGATTTACTAAACTATAATTTTAGCAAAGTTGTATCCACCACATGCACCATTGTGCATTTGAGATGATACTTCACCAACATGTTTTCAAGTAAATCTTATATAAACACCATCTAATGCACTCACAGGATAGGGGTTATTATCATATAACCCATTCATGTATCGACTCAACACTATACTCACAAAACAACTCATAGAAGTCATTTAAATATGCATAATCACAACAAACATCAAAATATTATATACATTCATATTTTAGGAAATTATATTCATTTACAAATTACAAAATTTGGACCACATACCTCATCCTCGAGTCTGCATCATTTATCTATAACATTCCTTCCTTAATCCTCTCGATCTCCTAGCAGTATTTGATTCCTTCTCTGTCTTTCCTTAGTACTTGTTCTCTTGATGCCAATCACTATTTGGCTCAAGACACCCTTCTACTCTAATTATAAAAGTTGCATAACAAGTCAATTTTTCTTATTTCATACTTCCATTGGGGAGAACTTCAATTGTTGTGAATGGGTGTTTACATCATTAAATAATTTTTATGTAGAACTGGTGTGACATGCAAAAAGAATTGAAGGGGCCTTCTAATATGCTTCTTAATATATTTTAGGCTTGTCAAATGATTGGAACTCCAAAATTTTGAGTTATTTTCTTTTCATTCTTTAGAACCTAACACATATCAAGATTTTAGACATAATTTATAGCCTTTGCCTATTCTTATTAATTAACCATTAGGTAAGGAGTTTCCTAAATGTCTCATATAACCTTGAATTTTTAAGTATCAAACATTAGGCCTAACTTGCACCTCTAACCTTCTCCATTATCAAGTAAACATTATCCTAGAAGTCTAAAATGATGAGGGTATAGTTTGTGAGCTCAAAACTTGCAGAAAACCTACAATGAGAGCTTCTCTTAGTGAATTGATAGGTTTACTCACACAAAAAAATCAAAAAATTACTTTTCGTTGGTGGAATTTTGGGCTATCAATGTATCAAAAAATCTTCAAAACTCCTAACTTTTTTTCAAAGTTTTAGTGACTTCTAAAACCTTCAAACTCATTGACAATGTTCTTCCTTTAAATTTTGATATTTTGGTTCTTTCCAAAACTTATAAAACTTGTGAAGAGTTTCTTCTCTTTTAATTTAGATTCTTTGGTAAAAATATGAATTACCTAACTTGGTTTACTCACCCCATTGACATTTTCTCAAACTAGTGAGCTACATCAATAATATTTTTTTTTGACAAACCAACACATTCACAAACCTTGAAAAATGTCAAAACTTCATAAGTTGGATAATTAATTAGGAAAATTTCATTGAATTTTAACCTAAGATACCAATTAATATGTTTAATAAGATGAAATATTCACTTTAAGTTACAAGTTTTTCCTAGAAATAACTCAAAAAGACATAAAAAAAATGTTGGGAAATAAACTAGTTCAATGGAAAAGATTGTGATGATCAATCTCTATATAATAAACTAATCAAAAGGTGAGATACAAGGATTAAATAGATACAAGATGAAAAACTGAAACTCATATACAAATCTAAAAGTTAAGTTTCGTTAATTGTGAAAAAATAAGATTACATCCTTCTTATTTATGATGCCAAAAATAAATTATTTATCATGCTTAATCAACATATCTTATGTGAAATTATAACATTGATAAATAATGATTAGTGTAATCATAATATATTAACAATAAGGCATAAATCAACAACATAATACACGATTTATATGAAAAAATCCTTGTGAGAAAAAAAACTCAACCAAGAAGAGAGGACAAGATTGTATTATTAACAATAAAAAAGCTTACAATACAATCACTTCCATTCTCCTCTTTTCCTCTACCATAACAGAACCTATGTACATGTGAAAAACCTCCTTGTACCTCCCATTGATCCTTTTTTCCTATAGAGAAATCTATTTTCAACTATTACATATATCAAATCTGTACTCAAAGGTCAAATTTATAGAATGGCAAGAGCTTGAAAACCACCAAAAAGGGTTCCCAAATGAGCCTGTTCATTCCTCACAACTATATCCATTGGAATTCCTCCATGAAACTTGAAAATAAATTCATTTAGCTTCCACTACTTTCCCTCCATCTTATGAGGCACCCATACTTGCAACAAAAATATTAAATTAAATGTAATAAATGACTAGATACCGAGAGAGACATGTTTCCTCTTCCATGCTACCACTTAGAGAAGCCCATAGGTCACTCTTTTCTACTTCCTTAATCCATTAAATATCTTATTTTATATGTCCATAAGTGGAGGAAACAATATTAAATAAGCGTATTCACATCTCACTTTTACCGTTGCTAGTAGAACCCATCACCCCTTATGAATGTATTACAAATAATGGTGATAATTAAATATTGCAAATTATTTTACCAATACATCCTAAGTTATTTAAGAAAATTTCCAAGGATTTTGGAGCCATGTCATAGTATATAAAAGGTAGATGACACATTAATCCTAACATTCTCCCACTTGACATCGTAAATTGTAAATGCATCCATATGAATCACAAACAAGGTAAAATCATCAGCTAGACATCCAAGTGCTATTTGACTCTTAACCATGCTTTCATGCTCCAACAAGACACCTAAAAAAGAAACCATGGCAACCACCATCAAGCCAAAAACTCCAAGTGTCCAAGATTCCACAAATGGAAGGAAAAAAGAACATGCCAAGGTGAAACATATCAACTATCATAGAAACCTGCACCAATCTCTACATGAACATAAGCATTAGATTCAAATGATAAAAAAGGTTATGAGTAACTACCTTACTCATAACACCTGGAATAGCAACAATAGAAAATTACAATTCATCCAAGATAACCATAGCTTAAACCAAGGTAAAACAACATAAATAAAACTCCATGTCATCAACATATCAACTTTAAGTTTGCAATTAAATCTTTGTGTATCCAACCTCCTATCTCAAAGAAACATAGAAATGCATAAATAACTATAGACAAGAACAACTAACAAATCACATCACCACTAAAAAAATCTCATGGATAAAGATAATCCACATCTGAGTCATCCCATTGCATTTGGATAGGTGATCATCCCACACAAGTGCATAACTAATAGATCTAAATCCAATGAAACATGCAAACTCATCATAAAACTAGTAATTAGGAAACCTAAATATCATAGAGAATAATTAGACATATATCAAGAAACTCTCATTGTACAAGTAATGTATAATTAGAGAAAGATTAAGACATATAAAGTCTATCTATATTACTTCACATAGAGGATGTGGCTAACTCCTCTATTATAGTGTCAAGGAAACATGCACTAATCTATAAATCCTACAACTAATTTTTTTACAATACCTCTCTCATAATTAGTCTCCAAATCTCTCCCAAGTTATTCACACTCAACAATGTGAAAACAAACATCCACTTGAAAAAGAACAAGACCAAAGAGAGAACCTACAAATCAAACCATATCCTTGTTCCACTCTAACATATACCAATTTGTGTATTGCAAGATCTCCTCCACCATTCCCATATTAAATAGATATCAACATCTAACATTCTATCAAATGAAACATGGTAGAAATAGATGCAAACCTCTTATATCAAAGGTCTATCAAACAAACCATCCATTTACACAACAAAGGGAATTATGCCCAAAACCAAAAACTATTTCCCGTACCTCGCCAAATAAGTCCTCAAAATTATATCCCTAGCTTAAGACCAAAAACAAGGAGAACAACATAAATCCATAAAAACATTCATCCTTTTACCAAAATGTCTTCAAAATTCCTAAATTCAAGACTAGTTCTTATGAGAAAACAAAACACAAAATAAAGAATGCATTTGATAATTAGGTGGGAAATACCTCTTAGATCATTCACTTCTCAAGTAGACTGAGGGTGGAAAACAAGATTTTTATGTGATCACAACACCAAGAAATAAAGCTTATAGTAAACAACAATCTTATAACCATGTCCATAATGGATTCACATCCATAACCTGGTGTAGGCTCCTTTGTCTTTCTATTGAAATCCTCATCAAAGAGTAACCATATCAACACATGATCCCTAAAAATATATGAGATATCATAGCCTCACCCAAGTCTCTTTAGTCTCCATGAATATCCACCAATCAAACCATGCTAACTTCAAATATAACTTTGCAAACTTATGAAGCTCCATACAAATGATGAATACTCAAAACCAAAAAGAAACAAAAATCACCTCACCAAAGACAAGAGTCCCCCATGTTAAACCAAGATGTTAGCATCATCAAACCACATGAGGATAATCATCCATCATCAAATGATGAATCTAGATCATTGCCAAATCTCCCACTAAATTGTATAACAAAGCTTTCTAGGCATTGTGATAACCATATCATAATTGAATATCCTTTGTGGCCCAAAGATGATCAAAGAGCTCAACCAAGACCTCACAAAGGGAAGAGTAAAAACAAGATCTCCAAACCAAGAAGAAACAATTGCACTTAATTTGTTAATAAAAAAAATAATCAAATTCTCACTCCAATATGAAGGCAAAATCTAATAGCTCCACATGCCACCAACATCCATTGCAAAAGATCATCTATCATCTAATTAAAGATTGTACATGACTCACAATACAATACAACCACAACAACTAAGAACCAAAATCTTGAAACAAACAAGGTTAGAGCACATTATGTAATTGCATAAAGCTCTCACTGAAAGTGATACTGAGGTATGCATGGCATCATGAACAAAATCATTACCAAAACTCCAATAAAAGTGAATAGAGCTTCCCAGGAATGATAATATACTCCCAAGATTGAAATGAATGACTATATCAAGTACTCCAAATCATCATTTTCTCACTGCAATCAAAATACCAATGTAATAATGGTGGTCAACAACAAGGCTTACCGAATCCTCATTAGAAAATTCACAAAATCAAAATATATGCAACATCTCAAAGAAGAATACATAGTCAATGATTTGATCTCAAAAATTGAAAGATTCTTGAACCCAAAATCAATATCATGCATAACATAGATAATCAGGCATAACATGTGGATTTATAGGACCCTAACAACATAATCAACACTAGATCTAATTTTCCAAAAAAACCCACAAAAGAGTAACCGTAGATCAATAAGAACCTTCCAAATAGGCATGAAAACATGTAATTATCTCCATCTAGAACACCTTGAATCTAGTCTTACCACATATCTACATACCCTAGATTTTAGATAACATGTAAAACCTACAAAACCATCACTATAAATTTGAAATCCACTTAAACATCCAAAAAATTATATTATGCATGTTATATGAACAATATAATAAGCACATATCTACAAAATCCAACAATTGAAAACAAGAGATCACTTCAAATTGATAAGAAATGAAAGTTTTGTAGGAACTTAAACCATAAGAAACACATCATCTCCACAACTCACAAAGAGGTTGGTAGCTTATCTTCTAGTGCTTTTATGTAATCATTGGCTAAAAATATGAACCCAACAAAAGAACTGCATTCCAAACCATAACCATCCAACATGAATACCTTCTCATTGCATATGACCACAAGGTAGAGGAACAAGACCACCAAACAAGAGGATACACACATATTATCGATAATATTCATAGTTTCTAATCTCACAAATCTACAAAATAAAGCTGAGTCACAAAACCTTCAGTGCAGCCCAAAAAGCCTTTCAACAACATTAAATTCCCTCAAATGGATTTCCACAAGCTTTCAAAGTTAAGAAATCAAGAAAGAGGAATACTTAGAAATGGTAACCTTTATCTCTTATACCAAAAGTAGGGAAATAAACAAGCTCAACACCAAAATCTATGAAGATCAATCTATATCATTTAAACTAATCGGAGGATGAGATACAAGGCTTGGATAGCTACAACATGAAAAATTTGAAACTTATATAGAAATCTAAAAATTAAGTTTCCTTAATCAAGGAAAACCAATATTAGATCCTTCTTCTTTATGATGCCAAAAAACAACCTATTTATCATGCTTAATCAACCCATCTTATGTGAAATTATAACAACAATAAATAATGATCAGAATCACCATAAGATAGCAGGAATAAGGAATAAATTAGTAACATAACAACCACACATAATACAAGATTTATGTGGATAAAGCCTTGCGAGAAAAACTCCATGAAGAAGAGAGGACACACTTGCATTACCAACAATACAAGTGCTTACAATACAATCACTTCCATTATCCTCTTTTCTTCCACCATAGAAACACCTATGTACATGAGAATAACCTCATTATGCCTCCTATTCATCCTTTGTTCCTATAGAGAAATCTACATTCAATTGTTACATATATCAAATCTGCACCCAAAGGTTGAATTTATATAATGCTAAGAGATCCAAAACCACTTATATTGGTTCCTAAAGGATCCTCTTCATTTTTCACAACCACAACCCTCTGAATGCCTCCATAGATGTAAAAAAGACACTAGTTTAGCTTCCAATACTTTCCCTCCAACTTAGGTGTCCATACTTGTAAGATAAATATTAAATTAAATGCAATAAATGATTGAATACCAAGAGACACCTATTACCTCTTTTATGCTCCCACTTCTAGAAGCCTATAGGTCACTCTCCATAAGTGGGGAAAACATTATTAAATAATTATGTTCACAACTCACTTTTACCATTGCTAGTGAAACCCATCACCCCTTATGAATGTATTACAAATAATGGTGAAAATTAAATATTACTATTTATTTTACCAATGAATCCTAAGTGCCTAAGGGCACTTTCCGTTTATGTTGGAACTGTTGGACACAATGGATCACTAAGAGGGGGGTGAATCAATTATTTAAACTCTTTTTCTTCAACAAGGAGATGTCGATAATTTATAAGACAGACTGAGTGCTAACTGGTAACTTAGAAAAAGCAAGCAGGATGTGCAAAGGGACTTGCTAAAACACTAATATATCACATGCACAAAAGATTCAACACACAACACCAAATTTATATGACGAAAACCCAATGTGGGAAAAACCTCGGTGAGAATAGCTGTTGGAGATCTTCTGCTCCAATCCAGCCTCACAATAACTCTTTGATTACAATATTTACGACACCAACCCAAGGAGCACCAACCCCTGCACTAAGATCCAACTTAGTGTTCACAATATGAAGTTTAGATATACAAATGAAATCACTATTGCAAATGAAGTTTTGCAACCTTACAATATTATCCTCTGCCGGTTTCAGTCTTACCGGTTTGTATACTCACCACTCACTCTGCAACTTGAATTTGCTGATCACTTTTCTCAATCACCTCTCACAATGATTTCGTTCTTTCAACTCACACTCAATCACTCTTTCTTAGGCATAGCTTCTGTCGGTTTGTCACTTCTGTGTTCAATGTACTCTTCACCAGTTATTCCTTATACTGGTCTTACTCTACTTTTCTTTGTTGATTAGTACCTCACTACTGAATACTTCAAGTGTTTATCTCTTTGGTTCTCAGAAATTTCACACTTCTCTTCTCTCTTTAGAAGCAACTACAACAGTCTTAGGTCATCATATTTAACCTTGAGTTTTCTCGCCAAGAAAACAATTCAATCTTAAACAGTTAGGGTTTCCTTCACCCGACAAGATTTGCATGAGATCCGATCCAGGCTGTATTGGATCAATCACTTGTATTCATGAAATGCATCTGTACATACTTTCCATTATCCAATGCATGCTTGCAAAATATAGCAATCTCGTACATGATTTTCTACCATGAAATCCGTTGACTTAAAAAGGCTTGACTATTTCCTTTTCGAGATCTTCTTGCAATCTAGTTTCTTTGCTTCGATCTAGGTGCCAACTATTTTTTGATTTTCCTCTATCATTCTTTCTTCCTCGAGTTGCCTCAGGCAGTCATAATCCCATGATTTTTGGTTGTTTCATTAATCTCGAATAGTTGTTTCAACATCCTTGTCGATGGAGGCATCACCGACCTTTTCTTGTTTGCCACCTTAGCTCCACATGGCAACATAGTGGTCATACACTCAGCTCATCGACACTAGGTCGGTTTACACCTGATCCTTCAGCAAGCATATACCAGTACAAACCTTTAGCGATTAGACCTTCTCCTCTTGTTAATCGGTAGTGCACACTACACTAGTAGCACATCTTCTCCTCCAGTGATTTTCATGGTGGTTCTCATCTGCTACTACATTTGTCGATAAACTCTACCAGTTCTGGTTCACTCCTCTATTCTGTTGTACCGGTACTATACTCTGGACTAGTTTATGTTCTACCAGTTCTCACTCAACATGCTCACACACTCATGCATCTCACCTCATACTAGTGAAGTCACTGATAGTCTCAACCACCACTTTTCCATCACCATACCAGTACACTCTTCTTCATTCACCATACCGGTACACTCTTCTTCATGCCAATTGGCATACTTCTATCGGTAGCCTACCTACTATACCGGTTGACATCAATGAAAAATCAATGCCAAAAGGAACAATGTCATAGGATTTACAAGGTAGATGACACCTCAATCCTAACAATTAAAACATGACCAAAATTGAACTAAAAGAAAAATTGAAATTGTAAAGTCTATTTGGTTGATGTTGACAACACATGCACTTGGGTGCTCCTTCATTATGCACATCAAGAAAAAAAAATTATTATCTTTGTCTCATAAAATGAGGTTATGAAGTAGGACTATCATGCTCTAGTTTATAAATAGCCTACATTAGACACTAATATTGCTTAATGTATATCAGAATTATTCTTCATTTGCCTATTCCATCATCTACTTAGGAAACAGACTATCATCCTTCACCAAATGTTCTCTACTCCCCTCTTCCCTTTGTGGATCCACATCCACCATAACCTAACATCTTCCACCAAATACATCTCCTCACAATTCTCTTCATCTACTAATTCTCCTCAACTCCTCTCCTTCTCATGGGATATAACCCACCATAGCTTGACATCCTCCAACAAACATACATTACTTCCCTATTCTCTCTCAATGGATTCCACCCACCAAATTCTAACTTCCTCCACCAAATATTTCTTTCAACCTCCCCTAGACTCACCATCTCCATTCTCACTATCATTCAAAACTCTTCAACCTCTTTATCCTTCTCTTCTACACTCAAATCATGAGTACCCACCTCTTTAGAATCCTTTCCATCTTTATTCTCAACTACAAATTCATCTTTTGATGTCTTCAAGTGCTCAAAATGAAACTATTAACATTATTTTAGGATCATCCATAGATGACATTTTGATAAAGTGGTACCCATTCCTTTCAATTTTCTAGCTAAGGTCTCGTGTGTTAGCACATGAGCCAAGTGTCGTCTCGATTTTGCCTTTGATTGCTTGCTTTTCTCATTCGGAGTTGAGAGAACGCGGAGTTGCCATGTGGCTCGGGTTCTTATGGCATTTTATTCTTCTCATCCCCACCATCCATCGCGTGAAGGTAAAGACACTTGGTGTCCCCATATTGCATGATCTGGTTCTCCCTCTGTGCTCAACTTCGGATGTCTCCCGAGCCACCGCATGTCTTCCATGGTACTTCATGAACTAGGCTGCAATTTGTATCATGATTTTCTTATTGGGCAGGTGCAAAGATCGCCATGATATGATGGAGATAACAACTTTGGGGATGGTTTTGTTGGATAGGATCTCGCAATGTGCTACACCAGGTTTTCTTGTCAGAAGCGGTTGCTAGGATGTTGCTAATGCTGTGAGCTATTAGTTAAGAGCTGAGAGCTCTATTTATGCTTATGTTTTCCTTGTTTAGAGGGTTCTGACTTTTAGAGAGTTTTCATAAAATTGGGCTCATTAAGAGGCCTTTTTGTTAATTAAATTTGGTGAATGATAGACATGTCAAATTGTGCCCACAACCTTTGTGATGATTTTATTTGAAGCTTAATATATTGACTTCTGTGTCGTTTTCAAGTTCAATAACTTCTATGATATTTGCTATGAGACGTTGGGGATTAAACTATGTTCTGGGACTTGTTATCTGTTGGATGAATGGTTAAATGTCATATTATGTTGAATTATTCTCTCAAACGGTTCTGGGCATGTAAATTGTTGAATGAGCTTTAAAACCGCATGTCTCTGGGTTTTATATGCTATTAATGCTATTCTGAAATGCTCTAGTGTATCGCCTAAATAATGTAGATCATTTTCTTTAAAATTTTCTCCTTCCCCTTTTCTCTCCCAATTATATGAATAGCCGACTTCTCAAACCCGGAGGTCATTCAATTAGTTTCGCGCAATAGGTCCCCCATCACGTTTAAGGTAAAATTAAGAGTCAACAGTTCTTTTTCTGGCACGCCCGGTGGGACCCAAATTTTGAATAATATTGAGCTAGTTTATGAGCCACATACCCGTTACTAGGAGTCAGACATCTTTGAATCCCAATTTTCTTATTCCACCCTTGGTAAACTCCAATTAGCCTGCACCCTCTTCTTCCCAGAACACACCTATCTTCCCTCTAGTTGTTCCTAAAATAATAATGGCTCAGATTCCTCCTAGAAATTTTGTGACATAGAATAATGGAAGCCCTCTCATTCCTCCCGTTTTGCCTGTAGTATGGGGACTGATTTTCTCTATCGCGCTAAAAGCTGTCCCCAAATTCACTAGAGAATGTCCCAAGACCCCTAGGGAGCACCTACAAGATGTAGCCAATGTCTGCACTATCCATAATATCACTGAGCAAAATGTAGCTTTGAGATTGCTCATGGCATCATTCAAAGGGAGATCTCTAGACTGGTTAAGATCCCTTGGTACAAGTTCTATAGCTAATTGGGATCAACTAGGTGATCGCTTTTTTCAAAGATTCTCCAACAAGTCTGACAGGTCATCCTTGATGCATCAATTGATTACTATAAAGAGAGCCCCTCATGAAGCGGTGACATAATTTAATTTAAGGTTTCAAAGGACTTGTCAAAGAATACTGTTGTCCTCCTGTCCCCCTGCTGACATGACATTTGTTTTCTATATGAAGGCCTTCAACTATGACATATCAGTGATGATTCAATCTCTAGGAGGAAATACCATCCCACAAGCATCTTATTTGGCAGTCGAAGCAGAAAATAATCTCATCGATGATGGGAAGCTCGCGCCACGACCGCTCATGTCGGTCTTTCCTGAGCTATCAAATCAAGTACCAGAACCAGCCGCGCCTAGCTCATTTGCTTCCTAATCCATGTACGCGTATCCCAGTCCCCAACAAGAAAGTCTGCCTCCTCCCTCGTCCTTTGTTGCAGAGGTCAATGATATGAAAAAATTGTTGAGATCTTTCTCGAATAAAATTGTCAATCTAAAAAAGGGCCCAAATCCCACCAGCTAGACCCCCTTTCCAATAGAATTTCCAAGGAAATAGGCCTGCTTATTAGCAAAACCAATATGCAAATAGCCAAACTTCCCTAAGTCATCCGAGTGGCCAGATAGTTCTGGTACCCAATCCTTTGCAGACTGTCTACCCTAACACTAGTAAAGAGTTGACAGTGGGACAAAATAATCTAGCGGATGATGCCAATTCTTGGTGTTTTCCATGTAACAACACCCATGCCCCAAGGAATTTCCCAAGAGGCAATTTATAACAAAAAGTTGCAGGTCAACATAGCCAAGGCATGGCTTTAGATGATTTGGTTTACACACCACCTAGCATGGACAATGCATCTTTCATTGCACAGATGCAAGGCATGTCAATGGAGCAGTAAATAGAGATAGCTTCGGACCATGCACTATTCTCCTGGATGGAGGATGAAGATGCCGTGATTACCAATGGTGCAACCTCAGCAAGCTCGAGGGCTCCTCAAGTGCAATTAGATTACAACCTTCAATCGAAGAGGCACTTCATAGGAGAGAATGTAGGCACATAAGGGAGATTATTTGCAGATAAAGTTCCTGAACAACCTGCAACTGCTGTTACATATCCAAGGAAGGAATTTATCCCCTATAAGCCGAGAGAGACGTAGACATCGGTGTCATCAGTATTAGATGTGGTGGAGTAGTTAAGGAAAACCCCGACCAACGTCTCTTTATGGGATCTCCTTAGTATCCAAGAGTAGAAGAATCATTTGAAAGAAGCTTTGTCAGAGGTTGGTAAACCCTCCGGTGGAAATGCTACCACTTCTCCGTAGGTCAATGAAGAAATATTTTAGCCTCCCGCAGATAGATCACGCTCACCGACGGTTTTGACGAATGAGGCCATACCTCCTAAATCCCAAGAAGAGGGTAAGCCTAAGCCCAGTCCTTTCAATTTGACCCTCATAGTAGGAGATAAGCTTTTACATAATTCTATGATAGATTTTGGTGCCAACACTACCGTCATGCCTAAGAAAATTGGTAAGGTTTTGAATATCAAATATGAACCTTTAAATCGAGGTGTTATGTAGCTAGACAGGAATAAGGTTTAGACTGTCGGTCTTATCAAGATCATTCTGCTAACATTGTTCACATGTCCTAGTGTCACCGTGCCTCAAGAGGTAGTAATTATTGACATTCCCCCCATTTTTTGCCTATGCCTTTCTCGAGACTTCATCGGCAAAATAGGAGGTTACCTATCCTTAGATTGGTCTCGCCTTAGATTGGTCTTACCTTATCCTTAGTACTCAACATGGTGCCAAACTCAAAATCCTTTTAGAACCCCTTCACACCGAACATGTAGCGGATTAGGCCATGCTCAACTTCGAGCCCACTCATACCTCCATCTCCAATAAAGAGAGAAAGATGGAAGAGTTTCTTGAAGATGAAGAGGTAATTGGAGATATCCCACCAGAATAGGAGTTTTATCTCAATGAATTCATAGATTCTGATCCATACTCCAACTATCATGCCACAAGTCTTGGTACAAGTACTACATTTTTTACAAAGGTCAGGTTATCCCAAAACTAGTTAAAGACCCCTTGACCCAAGAGGATTTATCCTCTACGCTCTCGACCTTACACTTTGATGGTGCAAGATGCAAAGTAGGTTCAGGTGTTGGGATTCGCCTTACTTCACCTTCAGGTGAACAGATTTTGAAGTCTTTTCGCCTACAGTTTGCTTGCTCCAACAATAAATCAGAATATGAAGGGGTGATACAAGGCCTAAGCTTGGCAGAAATGTTGGGTATAAAGAAGTTGAAAGTTTTGGGCAACTCCAAACTGATAGTATATCAAGTTTGAGGGATCTCCTATGCCAAACACATCCGTATGAGGTCCTACTACCATAGGACAGGGGATCTAATCGAAGGCTTTGATGATTTCAACATCTAGAGGATTCCTTGGAAGATAAATGCATCCACTGATCAGATGATCACTATTGGATCACAATTCGACCTTGCTGTGGACTAGCTCATCAATCCCTAGGTGATTGGTGTGATCATGCGACTAGCTATTCCTGACAATGATACCCACTGGTAAGTTTTTGAGAGAGATGAGAAAATCGCTTTGTTCGTTCAAAACTCAGAAGAGTTTGTTGACCAATTGCAGCCTAAAGTAAAGGAAGCTTATGGAGATTAGATCATTTAACTGAAATCCAACAAGCTCCCAAATAGATTGATCACCCTAGAAAATTTTTTCGGCCATGATGATGCTAAGAATGACAAACAAAAACTTACGGCTAATAAGGGTGATTACACCAAAATGTCATTACTGGGAATGGGTGAATACTCAAAGTCGGGAAGGAGGTTCCCTCAGAAGACAAAGAGAAATTGGCTCGATATTGTGATGAATATGTGGGCATGCTAGCATGGTCATATGAAGATTTGAAAGGCTATAATTCTAGCATGATTCAACACACTATTGAGCTCGATGATGGGGCCAAGCCAGACCGACAAAAGAAGAGACCTATCAATCCCAAGATCGAGTTCCTTATGGCTCAGGAATTGAAGAAGTTGATAGAATAAGAAATCATCTATCCTATCAAGCACAGTACATGGGTATCTAATTTTGTGCTAGTCAGGAAGAAAAATGGAGATATCCAGCTTTGTGTAGACTTCCGGGATTTGAATCAAGCATCTCTAAAGGACCATTATTTGTTGCCACCAATGGAACATTAATTGAGTACGGTGGGAGGATCAGAGATGTTCTCGATGTTGGATGGTTTCTTAGGTTATAGCCATATATTGGTAAAGCTAGAAGATTAACATAAGACAACCTTTATGACCAAATGGGGAACATTTGCTTACCAGAAAAATGCCTTTTGGGTTGTCAAATGTAGATGCAAATTTTCAAAGAGCTATGGGTCTAGCTTTCAGGGAGCTCATTAACAAAATCATCCTCATATATTTGGATGACTTGACTGTGTTTTCAAAACACAAAGAAGATCACTTCGACCATCTTGAACTAGTGTTCCAGAAGTGCTTGGAATTTGGCATCTTGTTAAACTCGAAGAAATGCATCTTTGGGGTCCCGCAAGGAAAATTACTAGGGCATGTAGTGTCAAAGGAAGGAATCTCCATCGATCCTAATTGAGTGAAGGCAATAAAGGAACTTCCTCTTCCTATCAACAAAAAGGGCGTTCAGTTCTTCCTAGGCAAGGTTAACTTCATTAGCCGCTTTATCTCAGGCTTTGCTAGAATGGTAAGGCCCATCACTTTGATGCTTAAGAAAGAGACACATTTTAAATGGACTCTCGAAGCTAAAGATGCTTTCAAGAAGATCAAAGATGCCATTTCTTTAGTTCCTGTGCTCTCCAACCTAGATATGTCTAAGGAATTTATAATGTATGTTTTCTCTAGTAATTACAACATTGTTGTGGTTCTGACCCAAAAGGATGCAGACAAAAGAAGTGAACACCCCATAGCTTTCCATTCCAAAAATCTGAAGGAATATGAGGATAATTACATTTTTGTTGAAAAGAAAGCTTTAGCCATCATCAAGGGGCTTAAAAGGTTTAGGCATTTTATCACCTGTAATAAGACTACCATATATGTCACCCACCCTTCAGTCAGGGAATATATAATGGAAGGCGACATTACAGAGAAAAGGGAAAACTGGATTACCAAAATTCTGGAATATGACATTGATGTCAAACCCACTAAGGTAATCCGCAACAAAATTTGGTGTGAGTTTATAGCCTAGGAGCTTGAACCCCAAGAAGTTGAGGTTGATATAGGGGAAGTTGTAATGGTTACCTCCAATTTGATAGAGGCATGTTGGGTGGAGGCTTGGAAACATTTTATGAGGACTGGGATTTTTTGGAAGGTCTCCCTCCTGAAAAGAGGAGATTTTACAGAATGAAAAACAATGGTTTTCGTCTGGTTGAAGGAGTCATGTTTAAAAGAAATTTTGATGAAGTTTTGCTCTGTTGCATGGACCAGGACCAAGCTAGGAAAATTCTACATGAATTCCATCATGGTCTATCGGGAGGCCACTATTCAGCATAAACAACCATCATTAAGATCACTAGCACTGGGTATTTCTGGCTCTCCATGTTTAAAAATGTGCACACTCTGGTAAGAGAGTGCAAAGAATATCGGTACTATAGTGGTAGGAATAGAAAGGTGGCCATGCCACTTAGGCCCATAATGGTGGAAGAGCCCTTCACTCAATGAGGCCTCGATTTCATAGGGATGATCAACCCCCCAAGCTCAGTCAGACACAAGTGGATCTTAACTGAGACTGACTGCTTCACCAGATGGTCCAAGGTTGTCCCCTTGAGGAATTCATAGAAGTTGAGATATTAATGTTTCTAGAAGACTTAGTGTGCCGATATGGTCCACAAAAGACCATAATATTGGATAATGCATGAGCATTCATAGGCTCCCAGGTCACTCAATTTTCTCTTAATAGAGGAATCTACCTGAAGACCTCAAACTATTATCCACAGGGAAATGGCCTAGCTGAGTCCACTAACAAGCACCTCATAAGGATCATTAAAAAGATGGGCTTTGAGCATAAAAGGGAGTGGCATAACCACTGGAGGAGTGCATTATGGGCAGACCAGATAATACCAAAATAGGTCCTAATGAATTCTCCTTATAAACTGGTCTAAGACAAGGACACATTATTCTCTATGTCTTTGGAGAACCCTGCCTTACAATTACTCAAATCTATCGAGGTGGTAGAAAATGTTCCCATGCAAGTGAGATTGGCAAAAATTATGAAACTGGAGGAAGCAAGGGAAGCAACATTTTCATCCCTTCAGAACCGCCAACAAACCATCAAAAGGTGGTTTGATAAGAAGAAAAGTTCTGACCCAGGGTTCAAACAAGGCGACCTTGTTTTGAAATACAATGAAAGGGCAGCCAAGCCCGGTCAGCATGCCAAATTTGATGGTTTTTGGGAGGGGCCCTTCCGCATTATAAATTTCAGAGGTTTGAATGCTTTTGATCTCGAAGACATGCAGGGAGTTTCTCAAGAAATCTCGATCAATGGGTTCCACCTCAAACCTTTCCACTAAGATTTTTTCCTATATGTACATAATGTAAATAATTTTTTTTAGTGTGCCTCATTTATTTATTTATATTTCCTCATGCATTCTTGAAGTAAAAATGAAATCACAAGATACACCATGACCAAGCAAGAAGAAATCATTATATTATGGGTATTTGTTACAATATACATAGAAGGCCTGCGGCCTAATTTTTAAGAAAAAGAGGGAGAGAAAGCTTTCTAAAGATAGGATGGTGATAGCTCAAGGATCTTCTTCATTTGCATCATCATCCATTTGGAAATAAGAGTCATTAGTGCCATCTTCAGCATCTTCCCCCTCCGACCACTCATGGCCAGAATCGTTGTCAGGTTCCTGAGCTATTGACACGAGAACCAAGTTGGGTTGGACATGCGGTGTCAAGATCCGCGGGAATATAGTCCTTGAAATTAGTGTACCATTCAATGCCAGCCGAAACAGGCACTATCAGATGGACCCAGAGGAGGAACTTCATAGCAAGCTCTGCTTGAAAGTGACGAGATGAAAGCGACATGGTTTTTAGACCACCGATAAGAAGGTGCCAGGTCACTTCCTCACCAAAAGCGATGAAACACCACAAATACGAAGCTAGAGGTAAGCCTCTGAAAGGGACATGGTATGCCATGACATCTACCAATCCCCCCAGATAATCTCAGAGAAGAGCACTTTAGTAGGCTTTGAGGTCAGGTACCCACTCACCTCTGTATCTAGTAATGAAGCTATGAAATGTGACAAGATATCCATGTTTACATGGTATTTGTCGACGTCGTTGATAAAATCCTCGCCGATCACCCATTTGATGGCAGCAATGATCAAGGGATATTTGTATCATGTCATCCCTTGTAGCCTTCGGTCTGAAATATTTCCTAGGAATGCGACCTAAGCCTTACTGCTAATGAGCCTGACGGGGGTATCCATTTCCTCAAGAAACTCCATCATTGAAGCTAGATACTGTATAAAAGAATGTCTGAAAAAGACATGTTTATAGTGAATTCTTAGCTCTAGGTGATAATTGAAGTAAAATGCCAGTGCTCTTGATTTTTGATGCATTTGTCTTCCCTCATCAATTTGTGCAAGTAGGCGAAGTTTGGTTCAAAGGTGGCAAATGTCCTGCCCTATACCTCGAGAAGATTGGCGATGTCCTCAGATGCCACACGTATGAACAGGTATGTCGCATTTAAACCATAATCCCCGTAGGTCTATTGTAACTTGTGTGAGTCCTGCTTGCTATTGATATTCTCCTTAATGGGGAGATTTGTTCAGACAAGAAAATCAACTCAAGTGGCTCCAATTAACGATAGACTAAATAAGTATTCTCTTGGGAATCATAGATGGTGGCGCTCATCCTCCTTATAATTAATTACCACTAGAAAATTAACTAGCATATGTGCAAACTAATGCTCATCATTAAATGCCTTCTTTTGCGAAGATCTAGGCATGCAACACATTAAAAGAAGAAGGTCACCATATGTCCATCTTATTTCTCATTTGCAACCTAAAGTGCCCAAAACTTTAGAAGTGCCAGAGAGAAAAGTTCTCTTGCAGATGATGGAGATGAAAGAAACTCCCTTAGGTTTTGTCTAGGGAAGATTATGGTTAGATGCTTTTGGCGAGCTCTCGTATTCTTCTCATGCCATTCTACCAAACACAGAATATCCGAGAACTAAAGATAAATCTAAGATGACCACCTGCAACCCGACTGCGGTGATAGATTCTTTGGAGAGTGTTATTAAGTCCAAGATCCATAAGCAGCCCAAGAACCTCAGAGAGGCCTCTTGCAATAGGATGATTCATCACAGAATGGAGCCGCAATCCATAATAGTTAATTTATGGAATAGTAGCGCCCCTCTGTTTGTGGTCCCCATGGTCCCACACTATCCAGAGTTTGTGGTTGCGTGTGCTAATGTGTTCGACCTCATCTCTTGTTCAATTAAGGGCTCTTTCCTGAAAGTGGTGATAATCCCAGAGGCTACGAGGGACATGATGTGTTGTCCCATTTTTTACAGGACGAAGGTGTTCACCGAAACTGCCATGAAAGAATATTGGAGTACCACTAGAGATGTTGTCTCTTTCTATCATGGTGCGCTGAATCAAAGTCCATCAGTCAGACTTCCAAGACTCCCTCTATCTTACAATGACTTGAGGCATGATGACCTCAAGGATATTTCCTCAACTCTTGCATGGTTATGCGGTTGTGACAATGACTGGGAGATCACTGCTGCCATGATGGGCTTCCTGTTCAAATGCTGAAAGAAGAAGGGGCCTTTTCACTTTGACTTCTCTATTTTTATAGCCATAGAAATGGCAAAGTAGCTAGTTGAATTCCAACATTTTTGGTGGTTCAGGTTCGCCTCAGTCCTTGTTCACCTTTTCCTGCATCAAAATGATGTTTTCTTTAGCCAATTCATGCAATTGGCTACCTATGATGGGTCAGGTAACAAGATGTCGGTATCGGCTTGGACACCCATTCTATTGGCTTCTTATGATGCCTATCAGTTTTTTGAACATTTCTTAACTCCTATCCTTAAAGACCTTGATTTAATCCCCGAGGAGCCTCTTGCCTATATTTCTCAAATTCAGATGAAATTGATGTACAATGAGTGCCCTCCTTGTAGGTATTGATTTTTCCTTTATCCAATTGCATGGCTTCTCAGAAGAGCCCTTCTGCCTACCTACCTATGTCACAGAAAGGACCCTCACCCTTGAAATTTCACGATAGTTAGTGAAAATCAACAGCCATAGGGACAGGGAAGCATGATACCTCCATTACAGAGGACCACAAATATATTGGCCCCATCACTCTCATTTGAAAAAGCATTGCAAAAAAATGTCCTGACATCTAAGCTGGTGCAACTCAACTTAGTAGTGATTGACGATATGTGGAGTTATGACCCAGATGGGTGCCTTTCTAGGAGGAAGAATGTAGTGAAGCATGAACCATGAATCTCATTGGAAGGGCACAAATTTGTGAATATACCATACCAAATTTATTCAATAGTTCCTTCAAGTATTTTTTTTGACATATGAATATACCTTTATCAGTTTGTGAAATTTGCAATCCTAAAAAGAATTTTATCTCCAATCATAGACATTTCAAATTCTTCCTACTTTTTGTTAGCAAAGTCTTTACACAATCCATCTTCTCCTCCAAAAATGATATCATCAACAAAAACTTCACTAACCAAGATGTCATCATTAGTCACCTTGAAATATAAGTTGCTGTTAGCATTACCTTTAGTGTAGTCAAGCTTCAAAAGATATTTGTCCAATCTAGCATACCAAGCTCTAGGAGCTTGCTTCAATCCATACAAAGCTTTCCTTAATATACAAACCATATCTTTATTATTTGTCAATGAAAATCCATCAGGATATTCAATGTAAACTTCCTCTTCAAGATCAACATTCAGAAATGCACATTTTACATCTATTTGATATACTTTATAGTTCTTATGAGCTGCAAATGCAAGAAATAATCTGACTACCTCAATTCTAGCAATCGGTGCAAAGGTTTCATTATAATCAATTCCTTCCTTTTGTGAATATCCTTACACACTAATCTTTCTTTGTTCCTGATTACCTTACCATCTTCATTAAGTTTATTTCTGAATAACCATTTAGTTCCAATTACATTTTTTTCTTTAGGTCGAGGAACTAATGTCCATGTATTGTTCTTTTCAATTTGTTCTAGTTCATCTTCCATTGCTTTAATCCAATGTTCATCTTGACAAGCTTCAATAACAGATGTTGGTTCATTTTGAGAAATTAAGCATACCTCTTCATTTGTCAGTCTTCCTCTTGTCATAACACCTTGATACTTATTCCCAATTATCTGATTTTCTGGGTGATTTAGTCTTACATACCTGGGTTTATTCACATGTTATTCTTCAATCACTGTAGAATTATTTGATGATGTTGGTGTTACTGGATCCACACTCTATACTGGCGCACTCTATATAGGTCCATTTATGATCGTCTCAATTGTTGGTTCAGAATCTACAAACCTTGAATTTCCTCTAAATTGTTCATCTATCTTCACATTAGCACTCTCAATGATTTTTTGAAATCTTTAATTAAAACATCTATATGCCTTGCTCTTAGATGAATAACCAAGAAATATTCCTTCATCACTTCTAGGATCAAATTTACCAACATACTCATCTCTCCTAATATAACATTTGCTTCCAAAAATTCTGAAGTATTTAAGAGTAGGAGTTTTACCAAACCATAGTTCATAAGGAGTCTTACCGGTTTCACCTTGGATGTGAACTCTATTAAAAGTGTAAACCATTGTATTCACTGCTTCTCTCCAATTCACATGAGGTAGATTTGCTTCCAATATCATGCTTCTAGCTGCTTCCAAAATAGTTTTGTTCTTCCTTTCCACAATTCCATTTTGTTGAGGTGTTTGGGGTGTTGATAGTTGTCTTTTGATTCCATTAACTTCACAAAATGTATTAAATTCCTTAGATGTAAATTCAACTCCTTGATCAGATCTCAAACATTTGATTTTATTACCGGTTTCATTCTCTACCATCACCTTGAATAGTTTGAATTTTCCAAAAGTTTCTGATTTCTCCTTGAGAAAAGTAACCCAACACATTCTAGAATAATCATCAATAATTAGCATAAAGTATCTATCT
The DNA here is from genome assembly GCF_030272615.1 of Cryptomeria japonica. Lineage (NCBI taxonomy): Eukaryota > Viridiplantae > Streptophyta > Pinopsida > Cupressales > Cupressaceae > Cryptomeria > Cryptomeria japonica. Next base: position 977,480,078 of record NC_081407.1, read on the forward strand.
CCCTATAGACTTCTTGTTCTTGCCAGACCACACAAGTCAGTATGGATTAAATCAATAACATTATTGGATTTCTCATAAATACTCTTAAAAGTTGTTCTAACTTGCTTTCCCATTTGACATTCCTTACATACCTGATTATGAGGTTTCACAATCTTAGGTAAATCCCTTACTACCCTAGTTGAATTGATCTTTACAATGCAATCAAAATTTACATGACAATGTCTCTTATGCCATAACCAACATTCATCAATATGTGCAATCAAGCATGTCTTATGATTGTTGTTCAAATGAAAGATATTACCTTTAGTCTGATTACCGGTTGCAATCTCCAATCTAGTTATGTTCATGATTTTGCATTTACCATTCTTGAATTGTAACTAAAATCCCTTTTCGACTAATTGACCAACACTCAAAAGATTATTCTTCAAACCTTCAACATAATAAACATTGTCAATATTGTGCTTACAATCCAAAGATATAGTGCCTTTTCCTTTGATTAAACAAGCTTTATCATCCCCAAATCTTACTAGACCTCCACTATATTCCTGAAAAAGATAGGAATTTACTTTTATCACCAGTCATATGATGTGAACATCCGGAATCTATGATCCATTCATCCTTTTCTTCTATTTTAGCTGCCAAGGCCTGCTCTACCAGTGGAACAATGGGTGTCGGTTGATCTTCTTTTATTGCAACAAAATCCCATCCATTTTTTGCCGGTTCTTCATCAGAAGCATCGGTAACTCCTTCATTATCATAGTAACAAGATTTGTCTCTATTCTTCTTAAATCTGTATCTTTGATATTCAGAGTTATGCTTATATGTTCTTTAGCTTTCTCTCTCAATCTTGCGTGTCTGTCAGGACATCTAGATGCCATGTGACCAACTTTATTGCAATTAAAACATTTAAATGGTGCTTTATCTTCATAGTTACTTCCAACTAGACCTTTAGGCATTTTCCTTGCAAATAATACTTCAAGTTCGTCTAGTTCTTCATTTTCCCTTCTGATATCTTCAAGTTCTCTTGCATAAAGTGCTTTCCAATCAGATTTGTTAGATGATGATTATGATGCTATAGATGATGATGCTCTGAAGGCTAAATCTGTCTTAATTGTAGCAACAGGACCAAATTCCTCAAGCTCAAATGTTGAAAGTTTTCTAACCAAGGTATCTCTAGATACTAATGTATTAGGCATTGTTCTCAACTCATTAATAGCAGTTACTTTCATTTTGTATGCCAATGGCAATTCTCTTAAAACTTTAAAAAAAAATTCATCTTCACTTAAGGATCCTCCACAACATTTTATTCCTAGAACAATTTCACTAACTCTTTCCATAAAAGCAAAAATTCTTTCATCTTCTTCCATTTTCAAATTTTCATATCTGACCTAGAAACATTCTAGTTTTGCAATTTTGACAATGGTATCTCCTTCATTCAGTGTCTCCAATTTATCCCAAATAGCTTTAGCAGTAGATCAATCTGATAATCCCATGATTTGCTGATATGATAATGCACTCAAAACTGTTTCTCTTGCTTTGCAATCACTTTCTTGATATTTACTCAATGTTGGTGGATTAGGTTGATTTGGTGTAGGACCAACATAGCCATTCTTTGTAACTTCCCATATGTCTCTTCCAATGCAATTCAAACATGTCTCCATTTTGATCTTCCATATACCATAGTTAGTTCCATCAAGTTTCAGACTATCCTTCCTGGAAATTTTTGTTGCCATAGGACCTCCTCAAGTTGTTAGGCTTCTACAAAAAGAGGACTTCGCTCTGATACCAATTGTTAGGACCCAGAAGGCAGCTGAGAGAGTGGCAATGAATCAGATGTCTATGAATTTCAACCCAAATATAACTTATTCAAACTTGATACTTAATACCGGTAAACTAAAATTAATGTCGGTTAACAGATTAACAGTTAATATCAATGCTGGTGAAACTTAATACATGAAACAGAAAGAGAAAAAACATCCACAACACATAACACAAAGATTTTAACATGGAAACCCTGTAAGGGGAAAAACCATGGTCGGAAACCTTACCCATAATCAACTGATACTACTGCAGATAGTATGTGTATGCAAATGGGGTCTGCACATGCAGAAAGGCCAACTGCCTAGAGCACACTACTCAAATGGGAGTCACAATTACTAGAGTAGGATAGTTAAATCCTAGAATAATGTACTGCTCAAAATAGCATCTCCAATGCTGGATTCAGTACCGATTAAGCTTTGATTATCACCTTCAAACCTTCCTTGGACCTTCTCTATGATCTGTTCATATGACCTTCAATATTCACACATACCATGTTACAATACCATAACCTTACATACCATATACCATATCCTATATCTCATCAATTGAGATCTTACATACATACAAAACCTAAGACCAAATGTGTAGGTCAGCTCACTAAGAATATTACAATAAAATCAATTACAAACAAGTCAAGATGTGATGCATCATGTCGGCTCAATGCATTTACAACAATATTGAATCAATAATTAATCTCAATAGCATGTCATGCAGATCTGAAATAGATAATGCATACCGGTCCATAACTTAGACCAATCTACTGATAACATCAAATATGTCAACTTGATGAGACCATTAACTAGAATTCCAAAACCAAGTATCCGAACCATGTCTTCGACATAACCAAGTGATCTCTAGATGATAACAAGTCATCCTCCATGTCAGTGAACAATATAACCTGTCAGTGAACAATATATCGATGATTATGCATAAGTCAGTGAATATGCCGGTGAACACAATTTGCTGGTTCAACATAACCAAAGATCTCCAGAAGGATAAGTGTTGACATCAATGACAAAAATAATGCAAGACATCCATAATACCAACAGTTTAGTGAGTTAGGTAGGTTGTCTAGCACATACGATAAGAGTGTTAGCGCGTAGAAAAACCCTAGGAGTTTTAGCTTCTAAGGACCACATTGTAGTGTGATCGGGGGGTAGGTTAGCGCATAGGATGATTTAGCACATGGGGTCTGCATAGAAGCGCAATGGGTAAGCCAGGTAGCGCATAGGATAACCTAGCACATTGGGTAAACAAGGTAGCACAAATATAGTGCTAGTTAGCGCGTAGGGTTTGTGTTGTAGCGCATTGATGGAAAAGGTTAGCGCATAGTTGGTAGCTTAGCACTTAGGAGCCCTGGTTTAGTGCGTAGGGTCCAAAGTTGGTAAAAAAAACATTTGTGAAGAATGCGTTGTGAGTCGAACATATTAGATAGATTATGTAGATGTCGATATGGGTCCATTGATTGCTCAGATATGGTTCATGATCCAATGTGAGTCATGCTTTGTGATGATGTTTGATTCTGATATGTTGTTGTAGTATGATCTGAGTCCGGGTTTGATATAGATCTTGTTTTGATATGAATTGCTGAGTTGATTTGAGTCTTGATTTCGATATGTCTGATTCTGATTTCCATATGGGTCCTAGAGTCTAATTTTGATATGTGTCTTTAATTTTTGATATGAATCTTTGATATGGATCTTGATTTCTGAGTTTGATATGAATCTTTGATGCTGCTTTCAATATGGGTCTTTGATTTTTGATGAGTCCTGATTGATTTACGATATGGGTCCTTGATTTTCAATATGGGTCCTGAGTGATTTTCAATATGGATCTTGATTGATTTTTGATATGGATATTGATTTTTGAGATGAGTCCTTGATTTTCATCTTTTGCTTAAAGTCTATGGATAGAGACTCGAGTTCTTCTTGATGATGATTGGATGTTGAGGAAGCTAGGGCCTCCCTGTTGTGTGGAACCAGGCTATCTTGAGCTGCTCCGTAGCATTGCAATGCTGAAAAGGGTTATTATTTGCAGATATTGAAATTTCCTGTCTGTTGTAAGGGAACTTGATACATTGATGGTATGTGGAAGGAACTGCTTGCATTTCATGGATCCATGGACGACCCAATAGTATATTGTATGTCAAGTCTATGTCCAATGCTTGGCACATGGTGTCTTTTTGTATAGGACCTACCTGAATGGGTAGTATTACAGTTCCTTCGAATGACCTCTCTTCATCATCATAGGCTTTGATGGTAATTTTCTTTTTTCAATCAATAGACTACTCAAAGAAGCCCAATGCATAGATAAGCTTTAAAGTACATATATTCAAACCAGATCCTCCATCTATTAATACTCTTTTTACTCGATGTTTATAGACTAAGACTTCAATATGGAGCGAGGTGGTATGCGAATGATTCAAGGAGATATCATCATGTTCAGAAAAAGATATGTTATGCAGCACTATCATATGGGCCACCATGGCTTGGAATCGATCAATATCCAGATCATTTGGAACATTCATCTCGATAATTGCTTGTTCCAAGATATCCTTGTGTTTTGGCGAGAGTTTGAGTAACTTGACTATAGATATCTGAGTGAGAGTTCTCCGTAGTTGGTCAACCAAGTTATATTGGGTCTTGGGGAGAGTTTTGGATGTTTATGTGTTCCCTTTCAAGACATATTTTTGCGCTCTGGTTGTAACATTTATTGATGTATGTTCTTGTTTTTCCTTGATTTTTATGACATTTACTTGATTGTCATATGTCAATATGTGATTGATGGTGTTCTTGTATAGGTGATTTATACGAGCTACTTTAGTATTGTTTGGTGTTGAAGCTCCTCCCTTGTTGTAATTTGGAAGAGGATTTTTGAAGGATTCATGGTCACCATTCATTTAGTGACCATAAACTGTTAAATCACCCATGTCTATTATGTCTTGAACTATGTTCTTCAGCCTCATGCAATCATTTGTGTTATGCCCTTTGTTTCAATGAAAATCATAATAATGTGAGTCATTCCACCAAGGTGGTTTGACCTTGGGTTCAAAGTTGCTTATGGCTGGCATTGTGATGATCTTATTCGCCAAGGGTTCTTGAAATGCTGATTCTAAGGTTTGTCCCAATGGCGTGTATATGCATCGATATGGAAAAGTATTGGTGTTACCTCTCTGGTTTGTGTTGTTCCCTTGGTTAGTGTTGTTGCCTTGGTTAGTGTTGTTGTTGCTTTGATGATTTTTGTTGGTGTTTGATGTTGAAGCTCCTTGATTGGTATTTCGTTGATAAGTGTTAGTGCCTTAATTAGCACTTTTTTTATCGTTATTGGATGGTGGGTTTCCTGATAAAGTCAACATTGGTTGTTTAGACTTTACATTGTTGGCATCAATTACCCCACCCCATCATTAACAATGTTTTTGTTCCTTGTCCAAAATCTTGGATTTTCCAAAATGTTGTTATTGTTTTGATTATTAAAGGTGTTAGTATTTGACTAATTAACACCTTTCTTAAAGAACTTCAATGTTCCTTTCTCGATGCAAGCTTCCTCTACTTGGATACCGTTTTCTATCAATTTTGAAAAAGATGGTATGCATTGGAGTTTGAGTTGATAACTCATCTCACTATTCAGAGTGTCGATGAAGATTTCCATCTTTTCCTTTTCAGGCACATCTCTGGGATATCTTGAAACCATGAACCTCCACCATTGTAGAAACACCATGAATGTTTCATTTCTATTTTGTTTTGTGTTACATACATCCAACATGGTGATTGCGTGTTGAATGTTATAGGAGTATTGTGTTATGAATTTGTTTACCAACTCATAAAATGATATGATGGGAGGTGTAATTTTAGACAACCACTCCAATCTTTTCCCTCCCAAACTTCTTGGGAACAATCTCATTAAGTATGTGTCATCGTGAGAAAAATCTAAGCTCATGGTACAAAATTTTCGAACGTGATCATGGGGATCACTTTTACCATCATATTTGCCATACTTGGTATATTTGAATTTGGGGGAAAAGGTACCATGTTCAATCTCCTATCAAAAGGATAAGGACATATTTCATCCAAGGAGTATCGTACTGTAGTTCCATGTTGCATCTCTTGCATTTGTCTTTGCAGTGTTTGGAGTTGTTGCACAAGAGAAGCCATGGGTGCATTCGTCCTTCGATGGGGAGATCCCCCTCATTCATTAAGATTTTCCTAATTGTGGGCATGGTCTTGTTCATGGGTGCGATCTTGGTTGCGTATGTTTTATAGATCATGCATCTCTTCTTCTCTTCATTGTTCTTGATAGGCATAGTTTCTTGACCTTGTTCTTGAAATTATCTCATCTATATTCCTTAATTTTTCTGTATCGAAATCTTCAAGAATGTTGACTCCTTTTCTAGTTAGCATGAGTAGATATTTTTCCTTATCTGCTTCTATAAATTTTTCTACAAGTTTTTGTAAAGCTGCATTTTCTTGACATTCTTGGAGAAGTTCTTCGGTGATCTCCGTTTCTCCCATATTTGCATACTCATCAAAAGGATTGGACAATGTACGACCCATACTCAATTCTAGTTGTGATTCTTTCTATTTTTTTCTTTGAGATCGAGTGACAATGAGCATTAATATATCTCTACCGTGATGAATTCTTCTTCTTCTATTGGGGTTCTTGGTGGAGTTGGTGTCTTAGGCCGAGCTTCTTTATGAGTGATAAGGAACTTTGGGAAGAAAGTGGGGTTAATCCTTCCTCCACTATTTAGGCATTGGTTTAATGCCGCTTTCTGAATGTAAGCCCTACTTCTCAAAGGATTTTTGTCAAACTCATTTGTTTTTCCTTGGATATGCAATCACATATGACATAAGAATGCGCGATGTGATGCAAAGAGTTGACGATTGATATAGAGAAATTTATTCCTTTTAACAAGTGTCTTAGAACTAGGTTGTCTCTTCTTCAACTTAGTCTTTTGATGAAGACTTGTTCTTCTCAAAATATGAGGAGTGGTCATACACAAATGATCAAAGGTTGATGTTGATGTTGATGTTGGATTTGGATACTTCATTTGAACACTCAAGTTTTACTTTATCAAGTAGAGGTTTAGTTCGATTCACCTCCATGACAAAGTGTGTCAAATGATATGGATAAAGTCTCTCGATATGGAAACTTGATTTGACAACTGGCTAACCCAACTAGGTATTGTTTTAATAGGATCCAATGGATGGTGGAACTTTGATCACTATTATGATACTCCTTAATTTTGTTGGATGAAGTCTCATCTCAAGCTAGTTAATCATTTGACAACTCTTTCTAAGAGTGCCTTGTTGGATTTGGAAATTTTCTCACTAATGATCTTTTTCAAAGTTTTGTTGCTGGATTTGCTAAAGGACTCAAAAGGGTATTTGAAACTGTTCATAAAAATTTCCCAAAGTGACTGATTTGCTCTCTGTTTTTCACAAATATTAATCGTGCGCTAAGACAGAGACCTGATGCACTAAAAAAGGTTCTCAAAGCGCTACAGAATGTTCACTATGCACTATGATGCCTTTCCCATGCGCTACTTGAGACTGTTTGATAATGAATTTGCTGGATAGGTTATGCGCTAATATGTCCCTATTACACGCCAATGTTTGATATGAAAACTCTATAATATATCTTGAATGCACTATAATGATGTTGATAAGTGCTACTTGAAATTTTACTAGTATGATATTGATTATGCATTAGGTTGATTGATGAAAGCACTAAGTTTTGGTGCGAATGCGCTACTAAATGCTTGAGATGTGCTAGGTTGTTGCTCCTATGCACTAACATTCCTGATTTCTTTATTTTGATGCTTTTGCTGTGATGTTGAAAAATAACACTTGTGATTTGATGGATGATTTTTTGAAATGACTTGAAAACACGATATATAGAAGAGATAATAATTTGTCTATGCTAAACAAGTAGTGTATGTTCTTTTGAGGATGTTTTCAAATCCCTGATGTTTTCACTAGTTTGGATTACAAAGAAGACATATCAAGAAAACTCTTTATTCAAAGGTCATCAACAATATCATAGCCCACTAGTCTCAATACTCTATTAGCTCAAACAACCTTTTCACCCCCTAGAGGGCACCCGTATTTTTGTTTTTTTTCAAAAATGAACCCAAATCAAATTGTTTCACAATTAAGTAGTTATCTTGGGAGATATATGGTGAGTGATCTTGGGGGTGGATTCTTCCCCACCCTTGCAATATGATATTGCCAATGTTTGGAGACTGACTCAGTTCAAAGTTTCTAATGCTAAGGTTCTTAATCAGGCTTTTGTTCAATCTTCAGTTATAAAATCCCTTGGGAGGCTTCCCAACCTTTAAAGAAAAGGCTTTACGTATCTTAAAGATACTGGGAGAAGACTAATCATTGAGAAAAATGTTGAAGGGGACTTTCATCAACCTCCACATTTGATTATAGTGGGTTGGAAAACTTGGCGATAAATTCATTTCCTATTTAGGTCGTTCCCTTCTCATCGGCCATTAATGGCGCAATAAAGGCAACTTGGGAGGGCAGGCCTTCTAAACGATTTAATTGATTGAAGTAAAAGAAAGCATAAGAGTGGTTTGGCTTTTTGGTCACCCAATTAAGGGGAGAGCATATACCTTCCACTTTCGAGACAAGGAAAACAATATTTTTTTTAACTTTCAAGGCAATGATTTGCCAAGATCTATTTGGAGATGTTGCTCCAACAAGCATGGTGTTCTTTTTAGCCCTCCATAGAAAAATGTGTGTTTCAAAACTTTGGAAAATAAAACCTGGTCAACAAAATGAAAATCATGCAACCAATCGTCAATGAATTTCTTTTTATTTTGTACCAAAAGGAAAGTGAGATCCTTTTTAACTTTGCAAAAATAAAGGTTTGTTTGTAATTCTTTTTAACCAAGTTTGCAAAATAGAAAGTAAGGTCTTGTTTTAAGCACCAAAGAAATGATGAGGTTATTTTTAACCAACAGGACGTGAATTCCTTTTAAACCAACTTGAAAAGCTAGGAAAAAAAGAACAATGAAATTCCTAAATCTAACTCCTCCAATCTACAAGAAATGATTAGTAACCTGCAATAAAAGAAAGTTAGTGAAAAAAATTAAAACCTTAGGCAGGTTTACACAAGCCTAATTTTTTTTGTTTCTTACAAACTATCCCTTTTCTCTATTAGAGTTATGCGTTGAACTTCTGCACAGATGCACTACAAAAAGGTACAAACACACTAAAGGATAACCCCTACTTTGATTTTCGAATGCGCTATGCTAATACCTCAATGTACAAGAAAGAAATAGAAAGTGTTATGCACTAAAAATAAGCTCCAAAGCACTACAAGGAAGCTCCTATGTGTTAAATAGTGCAATAAAGAAACTATTGTTTGCCACAGATGTGCTAAAGTATACTCTGGATGTGTTAAAAGGGTATTCTAGTGTGCTTGTAATCCTTCTCCTACACAAAAAATGATGTTATTTATTGGGATGAGCCCCATGGTGGGCACCAGAAATGTATGTGGAAAAAATGTGGTGATGAAAATGAATAACTCAAATCTAAATGACCCACACACCAATGAGACTCTTGGTGCAAGTATGTGAACTGATTCAATCAGTTCAACTTCTCAAGGGGTGTCCCATTGTTCTCTATCTCACAGGATCCCTAAAGTCAATGTTTTTCTCTCTGCTCATTGAGCAAGTGACTTAGGAATGACAACTCCAAGAATGACTAATGTTTGATTTATATGCATCAATGCATTCTAAGATATGTGATATTGAAACTATTATGATTAAGCTAGCATAAAGATGATGATATGTTGAGAGATTAACAAATTATCCTAGCAATGATATACTAACCTAGCATGAACATTCTATGATATAAAAATGCTTCTAAATGCTATTATGATGATTTAACAAACATAGACTAAAATGATTAGTAATTAGACTATAATGTATATGCATGAAAGATTGTTGATAGAAAAATGAGGAATGAGAGCTCTATTTATAGGGAAAATAGGGCAATGGATGGTCAAGATTGAATAATCTTAACAAGGGCCAGGATTGAAAGTTAATTAATCCATGTTCACAATTCTCACCAATGAAATCGTGGCAATTGTCAACAAAGGGTTGCTTGAGAGGAGATGTAAGAAGCATTAAATGCTTGAAAAGACATGAAGGTTACCCTAGGAGGTAAGGGTTATCGAATGGATAAAGCTTTTACCCAAGGGGTAAACTCTTATGCAAGGGTTAATAGGATAACCAAGGTTAAAGCCATGAATTATTGATGAGACCCTTGGGTTAGATGAAGGTTGAGTTAGAGAGAAAGTCTCTAACCATGCAAGAAGGTTGAGTTAACCATTAATGGTTAGGAAGACTTTCAGGGTTACATTGTTGAAGACATAAAGCCTTTAATGCATTTCAAAGACTTTGGAGGCTTTGAGAAGCGACTTCTCTTTGCTTAGGAATGCGACAATAATTAAGAGATGAATTAGGCTAAATTGGAAGTGATTAGAATAATCTAGGAGGGGTTTAAGAGGCAAGTGGGAGATGTAGGAAAATGCAAGTGGAGGGAAAAGAATTTTAATTAAAATAAAATTACTTTATTTCAACTAAAATAGGTGCAACTTGCATAAATACAAGTGGGGGATTTAGTAAATAAATTAGATTTATTTATTTGCAAGGATTAATTTAATTAAATGTAAATTTAATTAAAAAGAGAGAAAGGGGAATAACTTAAATAAATTGATTTATTTAATCAAAGGTTAGAAAAGGTTAAGGTGAATTTAATTAAATAAATTGAGTAATTCATTTAATCAAATAGATGAAAAAGAAATTAATTAAATAGAATTAGGAGAATGGGGTTAAAATAAATATTAAATATTTATTTAAGAAAGTGGTCAGATGTATACGTCTACAGATTTTATATGTATATATGTATACATATATATATATATATACATATGTATGTATATACATACATACATACATACATACATACATACATACATACATACATATATATTGATTAAGGAGGATTAAGGGGAAGGACATGGGGAAGACACGAGGAGGGGAGCAAGATAAAGATGAATGAGAGAACATGGTTTTCGAAGATTGTTAAGGAGGGGAATCCAAGAGAATATTAAATTCCAAGTTTCCAACCTCGATCCGATTGAGGTTGGTGGGGTGATTATGGATTTTGATGACCTCTTTGAGTTTCTTTCTAAAGAAGTTGTCCTCAACCACCACAATTTGGGTGTCTTCAATGGGGATGTGGTGTTTGGTCTTAGAAGAGTGCTCTGTCATGGCCAATTTAAGGATCTGTTCATGTCTAATGTCAACCCAATGTTATTTAATTCTCATGCGGATAGAGCAACCAGAATCACCAATATAAAGAGTGCCACACAAGCACACAACTCTATAGACACTCAAGTTGAGAAAGAGGTCTTTGGGGTCTTTGGTAGGAGGAATATAATTCTGAAGGGTTTTGAAAGGTTTGAAGGAACAACGAAGGCCTCTTTTTTTAAGAATCTTGGTGAGTTTGTTAGAGAGGTCTTCAACAAAAGGCAGGGATGCTCAAGAAAAGGGGGGAGAGGGACGAGGAGAAGGATTAGGATTAGGAGCACTCCAATATTTGGCTTGCTTAATGGCCCTAATGATGTACTTTCTCTTGTAACAATATAATGTGAATACATCAACCAAATGAGTGATCTCTCTATCGATGTTTTTAGCATTACAAATAAGAAAAACACAAGAAGCCAAAGTCTTCTGGACACCCATTTTTTGGACCAGGTGGTGATGAGAAGAAGAGTGAAGATACGAATCGATATGAGTGGCTTTGCGGTAAACATGGCGAGCTAAAGAGCCATCAAGTTTTTTAATGAGAAGGATGTCTAGGTTGTTGGTTTCAATCTCCTTGGTAAAGGAAATGCACTTGACTATGTTGTTTAAGTGTGAGTGGAACTCCTCCAATTTCTCATGACCTTGGGACCAACAAACATTGCTGTCATCAACATAGAACTTCCACCACTTAGGCTTAAGAGGGATGGAGTGGAGAGAAATGTTTTTGAAGTGGTCCATGAAAAGGTTGGCCACAATCGAGGAAAGAGGAGAACCTATAGCCACTCCATCAACCTTTTCATAAATTACACCTTGGAACAAAAAGAAAGTAGATCTAAGGCATAACTCAACTAGGTTGGCAATCTCATAGTTGGTCTTTTTCCTAACCAACTCAATAGAGTCAGGGATGGGCACCCTGGTAAAGAGAGAGAGCACATCAAAGCTGACTAAGAGGTCATCACTATCAAGTTTTTGGTTACGAATGAAATCAACAAAGTGGGCTGAAATTTTTAAGTAAGAAAAGATTGACCAGAAATAGGGGACAAGAGCTTAGCCAAGTGGGCAACAAGCTTGTAGGTGGGGGAGCCAATGGTCTCCACTATGGGTCTAAGGGGCACACCTGCTTTATGGATTTTTGGGACACCATAAATGTGAGGGGTTACCTCCTTAGATCGGAGTAATCTCTTTTTAATGGTCTCATCAAGGGAAGAGTTTGCAATAGCCAATTTGAATTTCTTCAACAATTGGGAGTTGGGGTTATAGTCCAATCTCCTATAACTATTTCTATCTGATACGAGGGCATGCATTTTGGTCACATAGTCATCCTTGTTCATGATAACCATTGTGTTGCCTTTATCAGCTTTAGAAATAACAAGGTCATTATGGTTTAAAAGATTCTTAAAGGCATGAAACTTAGCCTTGGGAACATTGCTTTTGGGGGGTCTAGCATGGCAAAGAGTGATAGCACAATCTTATCTCACTTCTTCAGCCACAACATCCAAAAGAGTTCTAACAACCTTCTCAATTTCAATGAGAATGTCAAAAAATAGGATAGAGGAGGAGATAGCGAAACCAAGGCTTGTTTTTAAAAAATTAAAAGAAAAAGGGTCAAGGTGGGTGCTAGAAAGGTTCACAACAAGCTTGTTCTCCCAATTGTGGATGACACTGGGAGAAAATAATAAAAAAAAAACTTAATTTCTAGCAAATAAATAAATGTGAAAAAAATTAACTAATTTAAACACTTGATGAATATTTGTCCCTATTTATGATCCTAATTCAAAATCATGTTTTTTTAAATGTAGAAACATACTCAAATCTTGAACCTGGTTATAATTTGATTAGGTCATGAGTGTGGGAATGAATTCTAAAGACAAAATTAATCTATACTCATAAAAAATAAATAGAAAATAAAAAATAATTCAAATCGATCTTTTAAAATGATTCCAATAAAAATATTATAAATATTTAAAAACTTAATATAGTCTATTAAATCATAAGAATTATATTCTTCTCAATTATTCCCCTAATTGAATTGATAAATTTTCAACACTAATTTTCAAGAGTCGAAGGTGCACCATTATATTCATAGACACCTCAAAAGTTAACGTACACTCCTATTGAATTCAATCATGAACTTCTAAAGTGCTAAGCATACTTGATTAACTATCATCAAATTTATGGTGAAGTACAAAAAAATTTAGTGATCAATGAACTTCTATAACTAAAAATTGACTTCTATGCGAAACATATTTCTTAAGAAAATGGAAAATTTAAGCGAGATGCAAAAATTTAAAAAATAATCCTAGCATAGTTTCCCTAAGGAATTTAGACTCACAAAATCATTGAATGTTGTTGTAGCATTAAATCTAGATCTTGGGGATGAGTGATGATGATAATAGGATATGATAAAGTTAGTTAACAACCCCCATGCAAAATACATCATCTTACGTATTAGACAATGCATTAAAGACAAACTATTTGAAGTAAGCCTAAAACATAAGGGAAAGGGCATGTATATATGTGATTTTCACCCTTAAACCAATAAAAATAGTTATGTAAGAATTAGAAATAAAGAAATAAAATAGGCTTCTTTATTCAAATTACGTAAATAAACATCACAAACAATGTAATTTAGTTCTTATAATCTAGAGTTGAGATAGAACATGTAACAAATTTAAAATTTGAGAAATAAATAAAAATGAAAGCACGTAGCAACACTTGATAAAATAGTTGTCCATATTTTGATCATAATTTTTCAATCCTAATTTTAAGTCAGGATTTCTTGAATGTATTAGAAACACAAAAAAGTCTTGGACCTAATTAGTCTTAAAATTTGACTAGATCGTGAGTGTAAGAATGCATTCTAAACACAAAATTCAATCTATAGTCATTAAATTGATAAGGTATTAAAAAATCAACTCCTTTAAATATTTGAATCTAATAAAAGATAAAAATAAATCCCCAAAAGTCCAAAATATACATATTGAATTCTGAACACCATGCCACTAAATCAATAGTGGATATTCTAGGTTTTCAACAATCAGAATTACCTTTTCAATACTTAGGTATTCCCTTCTTTTCTGGTCCTAATTGCCTTTCTTACTGGGATAAGGTTATCCAAAACATTCAGAATAGAATAGAAGCTTGGAAAGGTAGATGTCTTTCACTATCAGGCAAGATTCTTATGGTCAAATCTATGTTATCAACAATTCCCAACTATTTAATGGTAGTCCTCAAAGCACCTAGGACAGTTATTTCTACAATTGAAAAGCTGATTAGATATTTTCTCTAAAAAGGGAATATGGATGGTTCAAAAAAGATCCCTTTAATCTCAACGAAGGATATGTGTTCTAATAAGTTATCAGGAGGAGCAGGAGTTCATGACTTGACAACAAGCAATTTCTCTTTCGGAGAGAAGTTAGTTTGGTATACCTACTCTAAGCCTTCTTTAGATTGGTGTAAAATCTTGAAGGCCAAATATTTGGATAATGATATTCCACATAGAATTTTTACAATTCAAAATCCACCTCTTGGCTCTGTTATGTGGAACTTTCTTTTGAGTTGCAGAAGCTTAATTTTACCATATCTTACTTGGCAAATAAATAATGGTGAGACAACATTGTTTTGGTCAGATTCATGGAATGGATATCCCTCTTTGTAATCAGCAGATCAGTTTCAACAAGCTCAACAGTTTTTTATGGAAAATTTAGGGTTGAAAGTAAAAGACTATTTCCACTCAATAGATGCAGCTACAGGAAAAGTGCAATGGATAATGTTGGATGCTCCATTCCTTACACCTCAACTTCAACAAGAACTCAATGCAGCAATTCAAAATCGGCAAGTTTTTTATCACATTGATAATGATACTTTAATATGGACCCCTTCAAAATTGCGAAATTATACAGTGAAGTTGGGGTATAAATCTATCATCTCCCAACAAGGTAATCATGCTCCTCAAATAGCTTTATCCTTCTGTTGGTTCCCAGGTATCCTTCCAAAAGTAGGCTGTTTTAGCTGTCTTGCTTTGAAACTTATAATTCTCACAAGTGATAGACTTGTTAAGCTAGGGATTACACCAAACCCATTCACATGTGTTTTATGTAAATTTGAAAATGAGGATGTTGAACATCTCTTTCTTCACTGTTCATTTACCTCAACTTGTTGGGATTATGTAAGAGCTAAACTTCAGTGGTAGGCTCCATTACCTAGAACCCTTTGGGATATGTTCCCATCTTGGCCACTATTATATAAGGACTCTTTGTTTGCAAGTATTTGGAGAATTGTCCCTTCAACAGTAATATGGGGCATTTGGTGGGAAAGAAATAAAAGGTTTTTTAAAAAGTAAACATCATCAATTACAATTGTAATTTCGGGGATTGAAAATTCAATATGTGAGATAACTAATGCTTATGTATCCAAAACAAAGCACATAGAAGCATCTTTCACTGATTGGGATTTAGTTCAATTAAAATCTTGGTCTAAACTTTCATTGTCATTTAAAGGAAATCAGTTCAATGGATGTAATATAAAGGTTGATAGAAAGAAGGTTAAATGGTTACCACCAAATGCTTCATAGATTAAACTTAATTTTGATGGATCAACCAAAGGAAATCCAGGTCCATCAGGTGTGGGTGCATTATTAAGAGACCATAGAGGTGTGTTAATTTAGGATCAATCCATTAAACTACATGCATGAAAAAATAATCAGGCAGAAGTACAAGCCCTTTATCATGGTTTAAAAGTGGCAATGGATTTAAAAGTTAAAAATTTATTGATGGAAGGGGATTCATTGTTGGTGATCAATGCATGCAGGGACCAGTCACAATGTAATTCCAGAAGATTA
The DNA here is from genome assembly GCF_030272615.1 of Cryptomeria japonica. Classification (NCBI taxonomy): domain Eukaryota; kingdom Viridiplantae; phylum Streptophyta; class Pinopsida; order Cupressales; family Cupressaceae; genus Cryptomeria; species Cryptomeria japonica. The sequence continues at coordinate 977,496,064 of NC_081407.1, forward strand.
CATATGTGATGAGGAAAGTTTGGAGGATGCTTAATTATTTTGATTCTTTTCAAATCAATCACATCTACAGGGAGGATAACAAAGAAGCGGATGAACTTGAAAATTTGGCACATGAACAATCAGAAATACATAATTCCTTTTTTACAGAAGATGTTTCCATGCCTCAAAGTCTTCATCAAATTTTGAATGATGAAATGCCAAACTAGCCTTCGAATTGTCATGTGGCTTGGATTTGCTAACATTTTTAGTGTTTGTAGATATTTTCAACAATATTTTATCGACAAATTCATTATCGAATGAAAATGTGTGTTCAATTTTGTGATTGTATGGATTCCTCCTTCTTTTGACCTTTCAACTTGCTGCGTGGGATTATTGTGCTTAGCTGGACATGGAGTTTCGTGGGATTAGAAGTATGACTGTTTCCTCCATGTCAACTTCCCTTCATGGCATTCTCACTAATGTGACTTTTACTCATTAATTTTCAGTGTTTCAAGACAGCTATAACTACCTCTACAAGTAATGATTGCATTGTCAATTTGCGCTTCCAGTACTCTTCAAATGGCATGCACAAACATACACATGTCATCCTTCAAAATTCAATACCTTGTTGGCCACATGCATTTCACCATCTTTTCATAACACTTGGATTTATTGGATTATAGGAGAAAGCATTTCATTTAGGGGAAAGGACCCAGTAGTTGAGCATGTACCAATTGTTGTGAGGGTTGTTGATACCTTTTGTTCCAAAAATTGAAAGAATAAAACCTATTGTTTGAAACAAAAAATATCAATTTTTGTTAGGAAATGTACCAACAGTTATTAGGAAATGTACCAATAGTTGTTAAGAAATGTACTAATATTGTAAAAAGTAACCAATCAGGTGATGCCATGTCAGTTGCACAACTATTGAGGTCTCTTTTGCACGCCTATTGGTCTCACTTTTTTTGGGGGTTGTTTTGGACACCTTGGCAAAAAGCATGCTGATGTGGCATCAAATTTGATGATGTGGCCCTGAAACCTTAGTTATAAGAAGGGGACTTGCCAAGTAAGCTGTTGTAAAAAAATCGGAGTGATTTGAAATTTCCAAGTAGGATTTTGAGAAGCGCGAAGTTAGGGTGCACAACTACTGGGTCCTTTCCTCTATATCTCTCACATGGATTATATGCTTGATATCTCAGAAGTACATCCCAATGTCTATCTTTCAAATACTTCCTGAAAATAGCATTATTGCAAAGCAGTTTCCAATTTTTCAAGTGATGTAGGATAGATACGACATATCTTCTAATCAATGCATTTTCTACTTTGGTACATCAGCTTTCCCTATAAACTCGCCCAATGTGTCTTTCAAATTCACAATAATGGCTATCAACAACCACTTGTGCTTCTGTTGCAATATTTCATGGTGGAAGAATACCGCAAAAAATTTGAATTTTTTAGGTCTTCTTTGATTGCTTCACCACATAATTGGTAAAGGGTCTTTGTTCTTCCTTTTTTCTGATAATTTTTCTGGTGTTCACTTTTTCCAAGTTTGGGTTCTCAAATTGGATTTGTCAAATATGGATCACTATCTAAAAAATTACAGAGTGATTGTTAAGCCAAGGAAAGAGGAACTACTACTTGTTGAACCATTTGATGATGGGGAATTTCACAAAAAATGTAAGGTTTCTTGCCCTAATAAGCTAGATGATATCAAGAACATAATTGGGGAAGGCATTATATCCCCTCGGGCACCTAGGCTATTATTTTATTCTCAGTTATTGTCAATTTTCTTGTCAAATAGTTTAGATGCATTGCAATCTTTTGAACTGTTAAAGATTATAGTTGATGACTCCATTCAGCCAGGGTTTCTCAAGTAGGGTGAGCTTCTTAAATGTGTGCAAAAATATAATCTAGGAGAAGGAAATGGCTATATCTTGGGTATTTTTCCAAGATGGGACTGTTGGCATTATGTGAACCGGTATGAGGACATGATGACATTATATGTTGTCATTGATGTCAATATGATGAAGAGAAGAGAACTGATATAACACTGTGAACCGACATTTGTGCCAAAGTGAAGCGGTGTGTTTGTTCAAGGTGAAGTGGCATATGGTTATGGGAACTGGCACATAGAAGCTTTGTATGACTACCAGTTGGTAGTCTCAACTTCAGGGATTTTGGTTGAAGTGCTTCAAGCCTATGTGGCTCAATCGATGACTTTGTGTGATGAGTTAGCATTGTAATGAAGAATAGATCATGTTGCCACATTAGCCTTGTGCGCGTGAAGGATCTTGCATGAAGGAGATTGTTCCCATCTACCTCAAGAATGTGTGAAGTCTATAAACGGTGTTAACATGTGATGGTTTATTAGCAGCCATGAAATCGGTGGAAAACAAACTATGGAGAACATCTTGAGATTGGATCAAGACTGTTACATTTAATGCAATGTGCTCAATGGTCAGGATTGAACTGTTTGAATTTCTTAACCTAACAGGTTTAGGATTTAGGGTTTATGCTACTGACCTATCTGTTTTCCTATAAGGTCGATGTTGTGTTTCTTTGTGAGGTTGTTGGCAAAAGTTGTGTGTGTGTATCCAAGAGAAGAGATACGTGATTCTTGCCAGACTAGAGGAGAGAAGTGATACCTGCAGAGTGTAAGTGCAGAAGGTGAAGAGGAGCTAAAGTGGATCTACATTGGCATTGAGTGCTATTACTAGATCATTGTAATACCTGTTGATCTCTAACCACCTCAAGAGTTGGGAAATCCCTTAACAGGGTAGCTTTAACCAGCTTGTTGTAAATCCTTTAACAGGGTGACTCAAAACCATTGAGTTCTTGAAATCCTCTAACAAGGTAACCTTTAACAGGGTTTAACCCTTAACCGAGTATTCTAGCCATCCCTTAACTGGGTGATCCCTAACAGGATCGGTTCCTAACATAACCTATTGTATCAGTCTTTAACCGAACAAGGCTCCTAATAGAGTGGATTTCTAAAGAGTTCAAAAGCAAGCTTGTGGGTATTCATCCCCACCGTGGTTTTTCCTAGTTGGGTTTCCATGTGAAAAATATGTGTGTCATATGTGATGTCTTTTTCATGTGATGATATGTTGTTTTCTGTCAAGCGGTGAATCATGTTGATCTAGCTATTTATATGTATATCTTTGATGGTAGATTACCTATTCATGCACTAGGGTGAAATGGAAATGAAGTGTTAGATTGTATGAGAAGATAAGTGTCAACTGGTTTATGCTTGTCTCAGTTATTCTGGGTTTTTCCGGTTGTACTTTGTTTAAAGACTGGTGTTACTGTTTGTTTGTCAATGCATAATGTTTGCTGACAAACTGGTTTAAGATTGTGTTTTTGTCTATACTGATTCACCCCCCCTCTCAGTACCGGTTTGGTACTATCTGTTCATAATTGAGTTATCAATTGGTATCAGAGCATCCTCCAGGTCCTCTATGTTATAAGCTTAACCGCTTGAGGTAAAGATCCCAGCCTAATGATGAAGAGGGAAGGGCCAAAGTTCAACAGAGAAAAATTCAGTATTTGGAAAGACAGAATGAACATATACATCAGAAGCATGGGTTCTCAACACTGGAGTTATGTTGAGAATGCCTATGTTTCTCCTACCGGTACTCTCACCGATGACCAAAAGAGAGAGATGCAGGAAAATGGGCAAGTCATGGAAGCCCTAATTAGTAGTTTATTTGACATTGAGTTTATTGATGTCCAAGATAAGGTAAATCCCAAAGAGGTATGGGATACTCTTGAAAATATCTATGGCGGTGATGAGCATGTAAAAAAAGATAAGGAAGAAAGCCTTAGAGGGAAGTTTGAAGACATGCAGATGGTTGAAGGTGAGACCATTCAACAGTATGGAATAAGAATCAAAACCGTTGTTGGAGATATCAAGAGTGCAGGTGGTAAAATGAAAGATTCCACTGTGGTAAGCAAAGTCCTAAGATCCTTATTACTGGTCTATGCAATAAGGGTTGCTGCTATTCAGGAGTTGAGATCAATAGACAAGACTAAGATATCCCTAGACTCCATCATTGCAAAGTTGACAGCCTATGAGCTAAATAGTTTTGATGGCAGTGTTCAAAAGACTGAATAAGCTTTTAAAGCTTCTGCTGTACCATCCAGAAAAGGAAAAGAAGCTAGCACTAGTGGTTAACCAAGACAGAGCAGAGAAATGGATGATGAGGAGATTCTGATGGCATTTGAAGCTCTTCTTTCCAGGAAACTTCCTAAAGGAACCAACAAATACAATTGTAAGCTCCCTTTGAAATGCTTTTCTTGTAACCGGATAGGACATATTGCTATAAACTATCCTAATGGTGACAACAAGGAAAAACTGGAGAAACTGTTTTGTGGCAGTTGATGAAGGTGTCACAGATGAGGAATCAGAAGATGAAGAAAATGAAGGTATTGTGTTTGTTGCTATCAAGGAAGATGTGTCAGACAAGAAGGCTCTTGTCTCCCGGTTTGATAATTCCAATGAGTGGATTACTGACAGTGGCTGTTCTCACCATATGACTGGTAACCAGAGCAAGTTTCTATCCTTGGAAGAGCATGATGGTGGTGTGGTTTGCTTTGGTAATGATGCACCTTGTATGGTCAAAGGAAAAGGGTCCATGTCTCTGAATGGAAAGAGTAGTGCTGACAATGTGTATTGGGTTGATGATCTCAGACACAACTTTCTGAGTGTTGCCTAGCTAAATGCCAGTGGTCTCACTCTGGAATTCAAGAATGGAGTGTCCAGAATCAAAGGAAAGAATGGTGAATTGGTGGCCATCGATATGTAGACCAAAGGTAACCTATTTCAACTGAATGCAAATGTAAGTACATGTCTTATGGCTAAATTTGAGGATAGTTGGATATGGCATAGGAGACTCTACCATGTAAACTTTGATAACATTGTGAAGGCCAGTAAGATCAAGGCAATTAGAGGGTTGCTGGTGCTAAGCAAACCGGATGATACCTTGTGCAGAGAGTGTCAATTGGGGAAAATGTCTTCCTCAACCTTTAAAGGTAAACCTTTCACTGTTGACAATTTGCTTGATCTTGTGCATACTGATTTGTGTGGTCCTATGGCAACTAGGAGTGTGCAGGCTGATAGGTACTTCATGATTCTCACTGATGATTGCTCAAGAATGATGTGGGTCACATTCTTGAAAGATAAGTCTAAAGCTTTTGTAAAGTTCAAAGCTTTCAGAGCATTAGTAGAGAAGGAAAGCGGTAAAGGAATCAAGTGCTCGAGAACTGATCAAGGAGGGGAATTCACTTCTAGTGAATTCAACAAGTACTGTGAAGAACATGGCATCAAGAGGCAACTGTCTGCCCCCCGGACTCCACAACAGAATTTCCTAGTAGAGAGGAATAATTGGATTGTGGTTGAAGCAGCTAGAACTATGTTGATTCAAGGAAAAGTTGCTCACACCTTTTGGAGAGAAGCGGTGAGCACTACAGTCTACACAATGAACCGGGTACTCATTAAGAAAGGTAAGGATAAAACTCCTTATGAGTATTGGACTGGTAAGACACTCGTTGTTAGCTACTTTAGAGTGTTTGGTAGCAAATGTTACATCAAGAGGAGCGAACACTAGAGCAAATTTGATGTGAAATGTGATGAGGGAATATTCCTAGGGTATTCCACCAAGAGAAAAGCTCTCAAGTGTTTCAATAATAGGACTCAGAGAATTATGGAAAGCATCAATATAAGAGTTGATGAAACCTCTGAGAAAACCGAGGAAACTGGTAGTGAGAAAGCAGTAAATGAACCAGTTGTAACCTTCTGGGAACTGGTTGCTAGTCAACCAAGTACCAATAATAGTGTTCCTACACCAGTAAATGTAGATGCTGATATTGATGGAGATGAGGATGAAGAAGAAAAGCAAGAGGAATCTATTAAGACCATTCCTCGGTATGTCAAGCTAAATCATGATCCTAAGCAGATCATAGGAGATAAGGATGCAGGAATCCTTACAAGAAGAAAGGTCAGAGAAAACTCATGTATGATCTCTGAATTTGAGCCTAAATCATTCAAAGACGCACATAAAGATGAAGACTGGATCAAGGCAATGGAAGAGGAACTTGACCAGATAGAGAAAAATGGTACATGGTCTTTGGTACCTAGACTGAAGCATAAAAATGTCATTGGTACCAAATGGGTTTTTAGAAATAAGCTGAATGAGGATGGCACAGTGATTAGAAACAAAGCCAGACTGGTGTGCAAAGGATATTCCCAAGAAGAAGGAGAAGACTATGGAGAAACCTTTTCTCCTGTAGCCAGATTGGAAGGAGTTCGTATGCTTCTTGCATATGTAGCTTTTAAAGGATTCAAAGCATATCAAATGGATGTAAAATCTGCATTCCTAAATGGTGTACTTGAAGAGGAGGTGTATATAGAGCAACCAAATGGGTTTGCTCTATTTGAAGACAGTGACATGGTATGTAGGCTACATAAAGCCTTATATGGGCTAAAGAAGGCACCTAGAGCATGGTATGAATGCCTGCATTCCCATCTTGTGAAGATTGGCTTTGAGAGAACAAGCGAATATAACAATATCTACTTGAAGTCTGAAGGAGATTTGATCCTGATCTGTGAGGTATTTGTTGATAACATTATCTTTGGTGGAGATGACAAGATGAGTCACGAGTTTGCAGATGAGATGAAGAAAGAGTTTGAGATGTCACTCATAGGGGAGATTAAGTTCTTCATTGGACTACAGATCTAGTAGATGAAAGATGAAATCTTTATCACTCAGTCCATGTATGTCAAAGAGGTGTTAAAGACCTTTGGCATGGTAGATAGAAAACCAGTTGGTACACTGATGGTGACCGGTTGTAAACTATCCAAAGAGGATGACTCAGCATTAGTTGATGAGAAGAAATATTGATCAATGATTGGTAAGTTGCATTATGTAGTGCATAGCATACCAGATATTGCACATGCAGTTGACATTACTGCAAGGTTCTAGAAAAGCCCAAGAGAATCCCACTTGGTTGCAGTCAAGCGGATTCTTAGGTATCTGAAGGGAACTATTGATTATGGATTGTGGTATCCATACAACAAGGATTTCAACTTGAAAGTATTCACAGATGTTGATTGGGTAGGTAATGTGGATGACCAAAAAAGCACAACCGGTGGTGCATTCTTTCTCGGTGGTAGACTAGTCTCATGGATGAGTAAGAAGCAGAGTTGTATCTCTCAGTCTATAGCGGAAGTAGAGTATGTTGCAGCTTTCATGAACTGCACTCAGACAATTTGGATGAAGCATGTATTGAATGGCTTCAAAGTTCCTGTATCTGAACCGGTAAGTATATTTTGTGACAATATTAGTGCAATTAATATCTCCAAGAATCCGGTTTTACATTCTAGAACCAAGAACTTTGAGCTTAAGTATCATTTCTTGAGGGAAAAGGTTTAGAATAAAGAGATTGCACTGGAACATGTTTCAAGTAAGGAGCAGTTAGCAGACATATTCACCAAGCCTCTCCCAAAGGCTACATTTATGTACTTAAGAGGTGAATTAGGGGTGTTGCCCCTTCAGGAGGTAAACTAAAGGCATATGATCCACATCAGTTAGGTATTGCATAGTCAATTTTTTTTTGGATTGATGTGTTGAAGGATGCCACTCCTCAGGGGGAGAAGCATAATGGAACAGGGAAGCTTGTGCCTCCACTTTGACATTGTTGTCAAAGGGGGAGAAGATGTGAAGCGAAGAAGATACCTGCAGAAATTGGGGGAGAAGATGTGTAGCGGAGAGATATCTTTGTATATTGCCATCAATGCCAAAGATGGAGATTGTTGGCATTATGTGAGCCGGTATGAGGACATGATGACATTGTATGTTGTCATTGATGTCAATATGATGAAGAGAAGAGAACAGTTATAACACTGTGAACCAGAATTTGTGCCAAAGTGAAGCGGTGTGTTTGTTCAAGGTGAACTGGCATATGGTTATGGGAACCGGCACATGGAAGCTTTGTATGACTACCGGTTGGTAGTCTCAACTTCAGGGTTTCGAGTTGAAGTGCTTCAAGCCTGTGTGGCTCAGTCGGTGACTTTGTGTGATGAGTTAGCATTGTAATGAAGAATAGATCATGTTGCCATGTCAGCCTTGTGCACGTGAAGGATCTTGCATGAAGGAGATTGTTCTCATCTACCTCAGGAATGTGTGAAGTCTATAAATAGTGATAACGCATAATGGGTTATCAGCTGCCATGAAATCGATGGAAAACAAACGATGGAGAACATCTTGAGATTGGATCAAGACTGTTGCATTTAATGCAATGTGCTCAATGGTCAGGATTGAACTGTTTGAATTCCTTAACCTAATAGGTTTAGGGTTTAGGGTTTATGCTATCGACCTATCTATTTTCCTATAAGGTCGATGTTGTGTTTCTTTGTGGGGTTGTTGGAAAAAGTTGTGTGTGTGTATCCAAGAGAAGAGATACGTGATTCTTGCCAGACCAGAGGAGAGAAGTGATACCTGTAGAGAGTAAGTGCAGAAGGTGAAGAGGAGCTAAAGCGGATTTGCATTGGCATTGAGTGCTGTTATCAAATCATTGTAATACCTGTTGATCTCTAACCACCTCAACAGTTGGGAAATCCCTTAACAAGGTAGCTTTAACTGACTTGTTGTAAATCCTTTAACCGGGTGACTCAAAACCATTGAGTTCTTGAAATCCTCTAACAAGGTAACCTTTGACAGGGTTTAACCCTTAACTGGGTGATCCCTAACAGGATCGGTTCCTAATAGAACCTATTGTATCAGTCTTTAACTGGACAAGGCTCCTAACAGAGTGGACTTCTAAAGAGTTCAAAAGCAAGCTTGTGGGTATTCATCCCCACCGTGGTTTTTCCCAGTTGGGTTTCCACGTGAAAAATATGTGTCATATGTGATGTCTTTTTCATGTGATGATATGTTGTTTTCTGTCAAGCGGTGAATCATGTTGATCTAGTTGTTTATATGTATATCTTTGATGGTAGATTACCTGTTCATGCACTAGGGTGAAATGGAAATGAAGTGTTCGATTGTATGAGAAGATAAGTGTCAACTGGTTTATGCTTGTCTTAGTTATTCTGGGTTTTGCTGGTTGTACTCTGTTTAAAGACCGATGTTACTATTTATCTGTCAATGCATAGTGTCTGCTGACAAACCGGTTTAAGATTGTGTTTTTGTCTGTACTGATTCATCCCCCCCTCTCAGTACTGGTTTGGTACTATCCATTCATCATTGAGTTATCAGGGATTTGAAGCATACAAAATCTAGTTATATTTTTGACGCATTCATTTTATCTCTGCATAATGATGATCCATGGGTTCTCTACAGTTCTTCGCAAACAAATGATAATGAGATTGATGCTGCAAGGGTGAGAGATCTTAAAGATAAGTACATTGCAATTGCCTTTCTTATTTCTCATCCTCTATGCCATCGTGCACAAGCTTCTCCAACTACTGGAGACTCACAAGGAGGTTCTAGAAAATGAAAGCAACGAGGTTTCCATGGTGAAGCTTCCTCTTCAAAAAAACAAGCTTGAGGCTAGTGAAGCTATAAATGATAAATTTTGCACATTATAATAGGGATTCTATTCAAATCATTTCCCCAGTCTCCGTTTTCTATCAAATCTTGTTTATAGATAATATGTATTTCTAACGGCATACTATATATTTGTCGTATTTTCAACTATGACTTATATTTCCTCAGTTGACAGATCTTTAGTTTGTTCTATATGTTTTATTTCTTAGCAGTTATATTACTATGTTATGAATTGCAAACTATTGCAATTATCTAGACAATGGCATGTTGTAACCTCTTATTTTTATAATATAAATATGCGGCTTATGCCTTTTACTGAAAAAAAATAAAAATAAAAGATAAAGATAAATTAAAATACAAAATCACAAGACTTATATTCTTCTCATTTATTCTCCTAATTGAATTGATAATTTTTTGTCATTATATTGACATGAAGCTTCAAGAGTTGAAGGTGCACCATTATAGGAAAAGCATACTAGTAGCTATTATAGCTAATTTCTCACTACCCTAGATCCTAAATGGTACATTGGATTTTGACAATTTTTATTTGCTGACTATGTATGTAACTTATTTACTTATAGCTAGTGTTCTAGCTTCTGGATAGTAATGATGCACATTGTGGGATTTGTTATGCATGCAAGGATCAAAAAGTGGTCATTTCAAAGTGTTGTTTGATACCTACTTAAAGATACCCAATAATCAGACTCTACAACCATATCAAAAATGACCATTACTTATACACAAATGTCCTAGTAGTTGTGTGTTGTGGGTATCGATTAAGTTACTCCTCAAAATAAAATAAATAGTTATTAATAAATATGAAATTTATTAATGAACTTTTAGTTATTATTATTTTTATTTATTTAAATTAATAATTAAAAATTAAATTAAAACATAAACCATAACTGTTTCTCTCCCTCTATCCATAGAGTCATCGCCTATTCTGGCTCTGTACAACGTGATAGCGATGTGTTAGTCAATTGTAGCCATTTATTGCAAAATCGATGGTGTAAAATTTGCGACTAACACGCGTGTTAGTCAATCCATACTGCCGTTTTGAAGCCAAAATAGATGTGTCCATCCATACACGACCGTGGCTATTCTAGCTCCAAAACAGACCTTTCGTACAACGTGTTAGTGACAGGTTAGTCAATCGCAACTGTTAATTACAAAATCGATGGTGTAAAACGCTCGACTAATCCGTACTGTCTTTTTGAAACCAGAATAAACACGTCCATCCATAGATACCTCCAAAATTAACTTTACAAATTACATTGTAAACTTGAGGTCCATCAGAATACCTTGCATTGTTATTAATTGAATATGGCATCGTTTTAAAGACCCCGGTCTGCCAGCATTTCAAAATATGTAATATAATGACATGTCTGCACAGATGCAAACATGATTGATTCTTATACAGTATGAAAGTATTTTTTTTGAAATTGTAGAGAGACTAGATGTCAAAGAAGTTTCCTAATGAATACCTTTCCATTGTTATTAGACTTAAGATATATTCTCTCTGATATCTCAAAGATTTGAGCATAGATATTATTTGATCAGAACACAAACATATTCATATTCTTAGATAAAGATTCTAGCTGTTTCTTAACCAGCGGAGGCATATTTCTGTCAGTGTATTTGTTAAATTTATATGTCATTAAATCACATAAAGTCCAAATATAATACATTTAAGTTTGTTTTTTAAGCTATATAAGAGTTAAATTTATAGACACTTGATAGAATTAAGAATGAGTACTTATTAATTATTAATTTTTAAGGTATATAATGTATTTTTTGTACTTATATAATTTTTTTTATCTTATATTTATTATAAATAATAATTTGACATTCAAATAATGTATTTGTATGAGGGAAAACCATCTTCGCTAGGGTTTTGAAAGATTTGGCTGCATTGAATTATATCATTGGATGAATTTGGTTTCCTCGCTGCCTCCGATCAAAAACCTCACCGCACATTTCCAGCAAAACCCTAACTAGTGGTGTGAGGATTTGGTGGGTGTTTTGAGGGCAAAAAACCTCAGATCTGAACGTATTATTGCTGCAGCCTTATTCTGCATCATACAGCAGCAAGATTGCATTGACAAAATTCAGGAAAAGGGTCAGTTCTGGGCATAATCAATCATAGGGTCTGCTGATAAACCCTAAGTGGCATAAAGGAGACAACTTATGTGTGTGACAAGGACAAATCAGATCTGTACCTCCATTTAGATATGTTTGTAATCAGATTTGAAGAAGCGCAAGTAATGACATATGATAGAAGGTAATGGCTTATTCATCCATTGGCTTTGATGAAAGAGATATCAATGTACTATGTCACTTTCTCCTACATTGATACAAGAACATCATAGAGCTTGTCCCTGTTCTTAAGATTTATGTCCGAGGAATACCCAATCAAGAGATTTCGATTACAGTAAAGGGGTTTGAGAGCTGTATTTTGGAGACCGGCATGAAGGATGATATCTTAGACGAGATCTGTGTGAAGCTTACAGAATACATGTTCCTTACTTGGGATTCAACGACTTAACTGGACAATAAACTCACACGGATGCATGCAAGGAGAATGGAATGCGGCTAGGGTTTACTACACTTTTCAAAGATCAAAGGCCAATCTTTTGCAGTTTTGGCAATGCAGCTAGGGTTTTTTTCTATCTTCTGCCTCAGAAAATTAGGGCACAAAAAATCAAATACAGGAAGGAGGATTGTGTTTTATGGGTATCTTCAAGCGAAGAAAAGCGTTTGTTGTTGTTAATACAGTGATCGGATATGGCTAATAGAGGACATTTGGGTTCATGGGCGGATGTGGGCTGGGAAGACCCGCCTCATGTTCCACAGTGGGTCTACACGAACGACAGATGGAAGGACATGGCGATACAGGTAAATCAGAGCAGAAATAACAAGGTTTTTCGGCTAGCTTCAAAATACTTTCAAGGCTTCTTTGGGAATAGACAAACTGTGGCATGGAGGCAGAATGACAATGGAAGGAGATTCACTCAAGGGCGTTTTAATAATGGTGCGAATCAAAGGAATTCTGAGAAGCAATTCAAGGGATTTTTCAAGGAAATGGTCATTGTATCTGGGCAATCAACAAACATTTGCTAGGGTTGTTGGCTTGGCAAATAAGGAGACTGCAACCAGGGTTTTTGTTTCTTCACAGCAGGTGGGAAATAAGGTAAATGTGAACCTCAAGGAAGCTAGTCCGAAAAAGGTAAGTAAGATACCTTCTGATCCTATTTTGCCAGGGGTTTCTTCATCACAGGTTTGGACTCCTATCCCTTGTATTGATCTTTTGGGTTCCTATGTTGATAAGAAAGCGAATTGTTTGCATACAAATGCTATTTCTAGGGAAATTTGGGGTAATCAAATTAGTTTGTTAAAGCTTTATCATAAATTGCAGAAAAGATGAGGGGATATGCATTATTTTCAATTATTGTCTACGAATGCTTTTATTATTGTCTTTTGTTCTCCTTCTTTCAGAGATGAGGTATTAAGAACTTCGCATCATTGGTTTGGAAAACATTTAATTTCAATTGCGGCTTGGAAACCTTTTTTTGTTCCTTCTTGGTCTAGTTCGAAACTTATTCCTTTCTGGTTTGGTTTACCTAAAATTTCTTTCGAATTTATGGATCCAGATGTTCTTGAGAAAATCGGAAATACTATTGGAACTTTTTAAAAATGGACTTTGTGGATGGGGAGGTTCTGGTAAAAATTTGTGTTCTTATTAACCCTAACAATGTTTGCCCCCGTACTTGTAATATAAAGTCTCATGATGGTATTTGGTACTAGTCAATTGAGAAATTAGATACGGGGCTTCTTAAGTCTCCTTTACTTTTGGATGCTCCATTACTTATGGATTTTAAGAAAAACCAGCAGGTTGTTGGTTCTGTCCCTAAATCCCTTAATAAAGATAGTTTGTCAGCGGGACCTTCGGTTGAAGGATGTGGAAATGTCTCTTCGCATAAATTGGTAGAAACAGGTCACATTAATCTTGAAAATAATCCATTGTGTCGTAGTTCTGGGAAACCAAATGATCACACTTTGGGTTTGGTCTCACTTTCGTCTTTTCTGAAGACATTTTCTAATAACGGGGGTATAGTGGATGGTAATCCCCTGATGAATGGAGTAGATCACCCATTGATGATAGATTGCCCTAAGATGCCAAATAATCACACAAAGGGTAAGGACATCAATTTGTCTTCATGTACTCAAAAGGAGGTTTTGGATTCTTCAAAGAATGTGAATTTAAATAAAAATGCAGTGGTTGATATGGAAACTATTAAATAGGTACCTGCCATACGTTTTCCTAATGATGGTTCTTTAGTTCAAGAAATTAAGAATTTGGTGTCTAATAATTCCCCTCTGAATGTTGAAATTAATATGGCTAATGAATCTTCCTTAGAGAATAGTAATCCGTCAGAGGTTGTCCCTGTTATTATGCCAGATGAGAATCTGGTTCAGCAAGTAAATGATGTTTTTAACAATCATGCACATCAAATGGATGAGGGTATTACTGATAGAGTTGTTTGTTCAATTGAGAATGATTTGGGGGGTATAAACTTGACCCTTCCAATTTCTGCATCTGCTAATCCTTTTGCGGTTTTGGCTACAATAGAGTTGTGTTTTGAAGATAATCAATTTATCCTGGCTTCTCCAAAGTCATGCAAGAGTTTACCAATTGTCCAAACAAATCCAGTTTTTTCACCATCGGTGGTTTCTCCTAGGAGAGGTAGGCCTCCAAATAATCTTAAGACTCAAATGGAAATTGATGTTGGAATTCAAAAGACTTTGTCCCTTTCTCCTATTGGTGGGCAAGGGAGGCATTTGGTCTCTCTTGGTAGGCCTAAGAAAACATGCCTAACTCCTTTAAGTGTAAAAAGAAAGAGGAGTAAAAGATTTGTGACTAGTCCTCCTGTGACAAGATCAGGGGCTGTGAAGCGTAATTTGCAAGGTTGCTTTGGGGAAAGCAAAAATTCTCCAATTAATGGGAAGAGGGGAGCTTCGGCCTCCCCTCGAGGATAATGAGAATTATTTCTTGGAATGTTAGGGGCTTAAATGCCCCTAACAAGAGACGCTTAATTAAGTCCCAGATGGACTTAATTAAGTGTGATATTTTTATGTTGCAAGAAACAAAGTTGTCAAAGGAGTTTACTGAGTTGGTTTTTTCATCTTGGAGAAGGTGGAATTTTCTTTCTTCTCTGGATTGTGGTGCTTCAGGAGGTTTGGCATTGCTTTGGAATAATTATAATATTGAGGTACAGTTAGTGGCATCTGCTAAAAATTGGATGTTGTCTTTAGTTATAAGCAAGATTTTGAAGGTTAAATTCTAGCTTTTTAACATTTATGCTCCATCAAGAATTCAAGGGAAGAGTAAGTTATGGGGTGAATTAAAGAGGATTTCTTCTCCCTTAAAACATGGTTCCTTTATTATCTTCAGGGGTGATTTTAATGCTATCACTGATTTAGATGAGAAAAGAGGAGGTGTTTTCCCTAATAAAAGGATTATGGATGACTTTGGGGATTTCATTTCTGATATGCACCTTTTTGATTGTAAGTCTCAGAATGGGGTTTTCACATGGACAAACCTGAGAAGGGATTTTTCTCAGATTGCTAAGAGATTAGATTGGTTTTTGTTATCTGAGAATTGGATTGATTCAGATTTTGAATTCTTTTCCTCTATTCTA
The DNA here is from genome assembly GCF_030272615.1 of Cryptomeria japonica. Taxonomy (NCBI): domain Eukaryota; kingdom Viridiplantae; phylum Streptophyta; class Pinopsida; order Cupressales; family Cupressaceae; genus Cryptomeria; species Cryptomeria japonica. Next base: position 977,511,287 of record NC_081407.1, read on the forward strand.
CTAGTCTCGAGTTCTGATCATTTTCCAATTTCCCTTTCAGTTATTGAGGATAGGACTTCTTTTAAGTCTCCATTTAAATTTGAGCCCATGTGGTTTAGGGATTCTTCCTTTTTGCCTCCGCTTATGAAATGGTGGAATTCTACTCCTTTTTGTTTTGGGTCCCGTATGTTTCAGATTGCTAAGAAGTTAAGTTATTTGAAATTGAATATTAGGGAATGGAATATCTCACATTTTAAGAACATTTTTGAGGAGAAACAAAGGATTCAAGATATGATTGAGTGTCTAAATACTCATGTGCTTCAACATGGTATAGTTCCACAAGTTTTTGATGAATTAAAGTCACTAAAATTATAGCTTGAGGAGGTGTTAGCTAGAGAGGAAATCTATTGGAGACAGAAATCTAGAGAGTTATGACTTTCAGATGGTGACAGGAACACAAAATTTTTTCATTCTTCAACTAAGATTAAAAGATGTAAGAATAGAATATCTTGTATTCAGTGTCAGAATGGAAATTTATTGACAGAGCTAGAGGACATTGCTTCAGAGGCAGTTAGGTTTTTTAAGTCATTATTATCTTCACAAAATGGAAATCTCAAAAATGATATTATATCTAATATTCCTCCTTTAGTATCTTTGGAAGACAATAAGATGTTGATGTCTCCCTTTTCCTTAGAATAAGTTAAGAGTGTTGTCTTTGCCATGAATCTAGATAAAGCTCTGGGACCAGATGGTTTTACTCCTTTATTTTTTCAGAAATGTTGGGATTCTGTGGGAGATGATGTTTTATTAACTCTTGAGGAAGCTAGGAGAAATAGGTCTATTTTAAAAGAACTTAATACTACAATGATTGCAATTATTCCTAAAAAAGAGGATACTAAGACTTTTGTTGACTTTCACCCCATTGCTTTATGTAACACTTTGTATAAGATATTTATGAAGGTAATTTCCCTTAGGTTGGCAAAAATTCTACTTAGGATCATTTCATTGGAGAAAGGTGGTTTTGTTCCCGGAAGGGAGACGACAGAGGGTGCAATTGTAGCACATGAGGTGCTGCATTCTATTTCCACCCAAAGAACCCCGACCATGATACTTAAACTAGACATGATGAAGGCTTATGATAGAGTAGAGTGGGGGGCTTTATGTGTTGTTCTTGAGAAGTTATGTTTTTCCAAGGCCATGGTCAAATGGATTCGTGCATGTATTTCTTCTGCAAGATTCTTAATTTTAATTAATGGTTCTCTCTATGGTTTTTTCACTTCCTCTAGGGGTTTGAGACAGGGAGATCCCCTTTCTCCCTTTTTGTTTATTCTCCTAGCTGAAACCTTTAGTTGGGCTATTAGGGCTGCTAAAGTGGGGGGGCTTTGGAAAGGTATAAGGATTTAGAATATTCCCCAAAGTATTTCTCATTGTCTCTTTGTAGATGATACTCTGTTATTTGGACATGCTTCGTTAGTAGAGGAAAAAGTGATTAAAGGAATAATACAAAATTATGCATCGTTTTCTGGTCAGAAAGTGAATGGTGATAAATCAAAGATTTTTTTCCTTAATACATCACAACTGTTTCAGCATAGGTTGCAATCCTTTTGGGGATTTGAGACTGGAAATCTTCCATGTACTTACCTTGGGATTCCTTTCTTTGTTAAACAGGATAAGATTATTTTGGTCATTTCTAAAATAATTCTCTCATGGAATCATAGATGGTTAACTTTGGCGGGTAAAATTGTTCTTATCAAGTTTGTTTTGAATGTTGTTCCCATATATCTCATGTCTGTTTTGAAGTCTCCAAAAGCAACTATTGTTAGTTTACAAGATACTCTTAGAGATTTTCTTTGGAACAATAATAAAGAGGGCAAGAAGAAACTCTCTTTAGTTGCATGGGATAGGGTATGTTTGCCTAAGGAACTTGGGGGAACAGGAATTCAGAGTCTAGAAAATCAAAATTTAGCCTTGGGTGCTAAGTTGGTTTGGAAATTATATGACAAGCCTAGCTCCTTATGGGCACAGATTATGTTTGCCAAATATTTAAATAATGGACCGAGAGAGTACATTTTTAAAGTCTCAAATTTGCCTTCAGGTTCTGCTATTTGGAATTTCCTTTGTAAATGTAGATCAGTTATTTTGCCTCATCTCTCATGGATTGTTCATAATGGTAGAAAGGTCAGATTATGGGATGAAGTATGGAATGGACACACACCTTTGGTGAATATTAGGGATTGGTCTCCTCTGATCACTATTCTTTCCTCCCTTTGGGGTGTTTTTGTAGTAGATTATTTTGAAATTGTGACTAGTGGACCCCTTAAGCTAGCTAGATGGAAGTCGATTGATTTCTTAGATGTTGATCAAAGCATGAAATTAGATTTTGAGAAGATTTTGGGGGATATAATTGTATTTCTTTTTGATTTCGAGGATGAACTTATGGGGACAAAGAATATTTTTGGTAAGTACACTCTTAAAGATGGTTACAACTCTCTTATGGTTGCTAAAGATTTATCATCTTGGTCTTATAAGTTGTTTTGGCATTCGGCTTGTCTTCCTAAAGCTGGAGCCTTTGGTTGGTTGGCAGTTTAGGATAGAGTCCTTAGAGGTATGAGACTAGACAGGCTTGATATTACTGTTGTTTTCCCTTGTGTCTTTTGTAACAAAAATTTGGAAATTTATTCACACCTGTTCCTACATTGTGATTATGCTTATGAATGTTGGCAATGGTTGTCTGAGAAGTTAAATATATCCTTTATTATTGGTAAGGATCTCATTTCCCATTTTAGATCTTGGCCCTTTATGTTTGCCTCATCTTTTTATGCATGCCTTTGGATCATATCTCCATCTATTGTGATTTGGAATGTTTGGCTAGAGAGAAACAACAAGATATTTAAAAAAACAAGGTCTCCCGTGTCTGAGGTTCTATTAAAAATTGAGTCTTCAATCTCTGAGTTTGCTTTATCGTTTATTTATAAGTATTTGGAAAATCTTACTTCTTTTTCGCACTGGGATAGTAGAGTTACTAGAGTTTGAAATATGTTATTAGTTTTACCCTCTCATGGTTCAATTTTAAAAAAAGAATGATGCAATAGGTAAGAGATGCTCTTCTAGATGGAAACCCCCTCCGCAGGGGCACTTTAAACTGAATTTTGATGGGGCCTCTCATGGTAACCCTGGGCCGGCTGAGGTAGGCATGGTAATTTATGATCACAATGCAAATTTTATTTGAGCTAAGTGTCATGCTATTGGTTTTAAATCTAACAATTATGCAGAATTTCATGCTTTGTCTTTTGGATTGGATATGGCAATCTCTTTGGGAATTAAGGACTTAATAATTGAAGGTGATTCTATGGTGATTATTCAATGTGTTATGAAAAAGAAATCGAATTGTTGGAATTTGCAGTATATACTTGATCCCATTTTACAAAAATTAGAATTGTTTGAATCTTTCTTGGTATCCCATTGTTACAGAGAAGTTAATAAGATTGTAGATTATTTGGCAAATTTAGCCATCGATAGCAATGCTAATCAGCGAGAGGTGGGTTTTGAGGAAATTCCTTCTAGGGTATGGGAAGGTTTGCAGCAATAGTTATACGATTTTCTTTAGTAATCTTGATGTAAACTTTTATGATGATAATTATTCCCACTTTCCCCTTTCATTTCAAGTATTCATGTTCGTTGTTTGGAGGAGAGTTCGAGCTCATGGTATTTGATACAATAGTGTTTTTCCAAAAGTTTTTTGATACTTTCTTTTTTGGCAGGAAGGTTTTTGGCTCATGGGATTTGGCACAGGGCTTTGGAAAATTTTGTCTTCTTCCATTGATAGCAGCTGTGGAGTCTACAGTTGAAAATTATCCGATGGGTTTTTTTGGCAAATTGTCATATGGGCTCTATGCAAAACTGATATTATATGTGTTGTGACTGCATTTTGTATGTGGTTTTGGGCGGGGTGCATAAACTGATCCGTTAGATACTATAGGTTTATTTTATAAGTTGTGACTGGAGGTTTTCTTCCCAGGATTCTTTCCTCCGGTATGCTCTTTGAATCTTGTAAAAAAAATAAAAAAAATAAATAAAAAAGTTTAGTAGAATAATCCACTTTTATTGAAAAAAAAAAAAATGTATTTGTGTGAGTCTAACAATTTTTTTAATATGTAGTTACTTTATTTCCAATGTCCTTCCCGACTAAAATAAACAAAGATTAGAATGTATAATTAAAAATTTAGATGAAAACACAGCACATGAGAAGGTGGGAGAGCGAAGAACTAAACTGCCTTACATTTACTCAGAAATTTACTAGTAATGAAATTCAGTGTCCATAAAGGCAAATGAATACTTTCCCTGGAGAATTCCTTAGAGATTGTTTAATAACCTCCCAAAAATAATGTATCTCCAGATAATGTAGGCTACAACTTGCATTCCTCAAATTTCACTCTGTAAAATTCTCTGCACATTTCATTAAAGAAAATAATAATCGCTGATGGGAAATACAGCACCGTATTAAATTTTATAGATAGTTAATAAACCCCATTACGATTGCCCATTACTATCATCAATTTTGAAATGTATACAGATGTGCATCCCTTGAACAGAGGCATATCTGTTTTCATTCATCTACTTCCTTGTCATGGATAGACAAGGCGTAAGACTGATCACATTGTAGAAAGTTTCTTGTCTAGAAAATGATATCTATTGATTGAACATTACTCATTATCAGAAAAAATTTACATTTTTAGCATCCTGCACATTTGTTATAGCTAATGCCCAAGCTCTGTTTCTTACTCTCTTCTTGACTGCATGATTTCAGAGACTCGTTGTTTTTAGGTAAGCTGAGAAGAAGCCTCTCTATCTGAAACCCTCCGCCCAATGAAACCTCTCGCTTAAAATGGGAGTAATAGCTTTCAAACACGCTCACCGTTACCTGCAATCGGAACCGCATCATGAACAAAAATTCAACTTCTAGAATGTTCATTTCCCTCAGTGTTAAGCCTCCCACTTTTGCAAAATAGTCGTTACTGTAATGCCTGCATCCACGATACAAAAAATCTATATTAGCAATAAGATTCACATTTGATCAGATTGAGAAACCCAATTAATGAAAATAAAAGGAGAGAATAGAAGACTCACTCATCATCGAGAAACTTGGTAGCAACCCTGACACTGGTAAGGGTAAGCATATGCATGTTGTGAGTGGTTAAGCGGAAGTTGGGGTTGCTGAGAATTAGGCGATCAATATAAGCATAAGCCACAACAAATGCGGAAGGACTGCACCGGACATATTTCAGCATCCTTTCCAAGTAGTTTTGTAAGCTAATGGCAGGAACTTGCATTGCAGAGAAAACACACAGATTTTCTCTTGCAATCTTTTTGCCGGAAGACAACATGAGCCTTTCATATCGGGCTACAAGTCTGTGGAGTAGGGAGGCAAGTACTGAAACAATCCAAGGGCTTGACTCGCTTTCAACACTGCATATGTCGGAGCAAGAAACTGCTGAACATAGATCTGAACCAGTTGCTTCACTCGTGTCTAAAGCCATTCTAATTGGCCTGCCTTTTCTCAAGCAATGGAACACTGAATTTGGGATTGAAGTTTTGGGAATGATGTACTCGTGGACTGTGACTCTTGGGTAGAAGAAATCATATTTATAGGTATATAAAGTGGAAGAATAAAAAAGGGAAGAGAAAGTTCACGGAGTCTTCCCCAATTCAGGATACGTCCTTACAAGAGAGTTTCCTTATGTCGAAGTGAGTGACATGAATAGTAATCTTCGCTGTTAGGGATCCGATTCCGATGTGCACGTGAATAGATGTTGTATCAAGGTAAAGAGATAAAGTGAGGCAGCTTCCTTACCTATGCTGTCAATCTTCGGCGAAGGAGGTAGTGTGACGATGAGTTGGAGTTATCAAATCTATTTAAGATGTCATGACAAGAGAGTACATTTATTTAACTTTGTTTTTCTTTTCAGCTGGAAAAGAAATACGGAATAACAATATATTGTGATGGGCAGGCTTGAGTTGGCCTGTTTTCTGTTTGGTTCTATTATTACATTTACTCAAGGGATTTTTTAATTATTTTTAAACGGAGATGATTAAAAGTATGTTTATATGGATAACCAAAATATACATTGATAGTTTGAAAGATTATTTTACTAACTATAATACTATTGGCATGGATTCAATTTGCTTATATTTTGAATAAAGTATTGTAGATGTTTAATTGTTGTGCAAGCTCTTTGGTAGCATGATAATGTGATTCAAAACTTCACAAAATGGATTTAGAGATTTTTAAATAACTTCCTTGAAGTCTTGAAAGGATAACAGATTTATATATTTTTAGGTGCAAATGCAAATGGTTAAGATTGATCATTGAGGATTAATGATTTGATTTAGAGTTAGCTAGTTTGATTGACTACTTAGCTCAATTGATTGAATAGTTGATTAATCTAAATATCCTATTAACTAGATTGATTGATTGTTCAATCAATTGATTTGATTCAAATTTGGATCCAAATTAATCCTCCCAACAAACTACTATGCATCAAGTTGAAGTATGAAATATATCACTTGCCATTTAGAGTTGTATTTAATGAGTAAACCTAATACTTTATTAGCAATTTGGTCTATCCAAAACCTAAAACCTAAAAATGCGTAAAAGTGAGTATGAAAAATTCAAAATGAAATATCTAACCATCCATGTTACATTATCCACTTGCATAAGCTTATACATTTTTATGCATGCATGGATACTTGTACTATTTTTTTGTTTCTAGTTGTTATATGAATCCTTTGAAAGGTTTAGCCAAACGAGAATCATTTATTTTCTAAACTCCCAAAAGACGTAAAGTATAGAGGTTGTACAATGAGAGGTTGAATATGGTGTAAAAGAAAAGCATAAGGTTGGACATGGGAAAGAATGTAGGAATTTTAATCCTTGTTAGGAGAGAGAGGATTTACAAGGTTGGAATTGAAGAGATGAAAAAGATGTTGAAGGACTTGAGGGAGATTTAACAATAGTAGTGGAAGAGAGGAACACAAAGGAGGATATAGTTTGATTTGTAAATGAGTCTATATGTGCAGAAGAGGAAGAAGAAAGGGTTGTAATAGAAGATAGCAGTCTTGTAGAAGAATGTTTTGGTGATGTCATGAAGTTGTTGATGTTTGAGGATGTACGTGGAGTAAAATTTATAGCAATGTTGATAATATTGGAAGAGGAGAAGAAATATGAGAAAGATGGAAAAAACCTACTGAGTTTCTGGTGACTGTTAATTTTACCTTAAACGTGAACAACCTTATGGGAATTCAGTAATGGGGGACCTATTGCGTGAAACTCACTGAATGATCTCCAAGTTTGAGAAGTCGGCTTTTCATATAATTGGGGGAGAAAAGGGGAAGGAGAAAACTTTAAAGCAAATGATCTACACTACTTAGGTGATATGCCAGAGCATTTCAGAATATTATTAACAGCATATAAAACCCAAAGACATGCGGTTTTAAATCTCATTCAATAATTTACATGCCCATAACCGTTTGAGAGAATAATTCAACAAAAACTCATTCAACATAAAATCACATTTAACCATTCATCCAATAGATAACAAGTCTCAGAACATAGTTTAATCCGCAGAGTCTCACAACAAATATCATAGAAGTTATTGAACTTGAAAACAACACAAAAGTCAATATATTAAACTTCAAATAAAACCATCACAAAGGCCATAGGCACAATCTGACATGTCTATCATTCACCAAATTTAATTAACATAAAGGCTTCTTAATGAGCCCAAGTTTATAAAAACTCTCTAAAAGTCTGAACCCTCAAAACAAGGAAAACATAAGCATAAATAGAGCTCTTAGATCTTAACTAACACCTCGCAGCATCAACAACATCCTAGCAACCTCTCCTGACAAGAAAACTTGGCGTGGCACACCGCAAGATCTGCCCAGCAAAACCATCCCCAAAGTTGTTATCTCCATCGTATCGTGGCATTCCCTGCACCTTCCCAACAAGAAAATCATGATACAAACCGCACGCTGGTTCATGAACTACCATGGAAAACACACAGCGGCTCGAGGGACATCCGAAGTCGAGCGTAGAGGGAAAACCAGATCATGCAAGACGGGGAAACCAAGTGTCTTTACCTTCACGTGATGGATGGTGGGGCCGAGAAGAATGTGATTCCATAAGAACTCGAGCCACACGACAGCTTCACATTCTCTCAACTTTGAATGAGAAAAGAGAGCGATTAGAGGCAATGCCGAGACAACACCTGCTTCGCACACTAACACAAGGGAGATTAGCTGGAAAATCAAAAGGAATGGGTGCCACTTGATCAAAATGTTGCCTATGGACGATCTCGAAATAATGTTAACATTTATTGACGACTAAATGGGGAACTCTACTTGCGGAATGCTAGAACCCAAAATCACTAGTTCGGAGACCAGACTTCATGTTAGAATAGGGCAGAGCAGATCGAAGACCTGCTGCAATGGAAACCATTCATCCTCAGAGGGCAACAGCTACTCTTCCAGATTCTGCTAGTGTTGATCTAAACAAATTATTTCGTCGAACAACAAGTTCCCTGGTTCATCATGAACCAGTTTCAAGAGTGCGTAGATATTGGCCAGGGGATGCAAGAGACACTTGACCTCTTCCACTAAAATAGGATTGTTCAGGCATAGTAGGAAGGTCCTCTCTTGCTGTAACTGCTCTATCTAATTTAACTCTTGCTCAATTCATAACGCAGAACCAAAAACAGGAAAAGGAGAAGGCAGACCCAAAGAAACAAACCTTTCTATGCGCTGCTTGATGTCTGGAATTGAAATCTGTAAAGGCTCAAGTGTTGTTGATACATGCATAATCAACCTGTGCTGATTGATAAAGACATTATTCCTTCTCATTAATTGCTTGTGGTCCACAATCCCTTTTTCTCTCAATTCTTCATCTTGAGCTGCATACAACATCTGAATTAAGTCTTGGGCTACAGGGAGCTTGAGACCAATAATAAGCATAGAGTTGTTAATGAGGGCACCCACCTCAGTACAGAGAGATTGTGCTTCTCTGAGAAATCTTAGCACAGGTTGTAGCAAAGGGCTATACTAATTAATTTTTTCCCAATGGGAAACATACAACTCCACTAAATTTGGAGAAAAATCTCGAGAGACCTTCACAGGGGGAGGAATAATTGATAACTGTGAGACTTCCTCATCCTTTGTTGTCATCTCATGTTGCAACTCCCTACACTTGTCTTGTTTAAGGACCACTTTACTCTCCAGAGTGAGGATCCTGATGCTTCCATCTTGCACAATTTGTTGGAGTCAAGACATGTGATCTCGTGCTTGCTGCAACAAACTTTCTATATCTAGGAATTTCTTTTCGGCTTGCTCCAGGCTACCCGCTTTTTCACATGGCAACTCTGTTTCAAAATTTTATTTCTCCTCCAAAAGCATGACCTATGAATCACTCAATTGCTGAGAGTACTCTTCTTTTAGGTGGATCTCCTCACGCAACTGTGCATGCATTTGGGTAGCATCTATGGAAGTTGCCTTTAGCTACTGAATTTCTTGGTCCTTCTCCCGCAATTCTTTCAAGGCCACATTTCTTGTTGCCTCTTGGCCTTTCAGCTAAGAACTCACATTGTTCAAGGTAGATTGCAACTTTCCTTTCACAGAGTTAGCTTGTGTCAACAATCCCTACAAGAGGTTAATTTCAACATTCCTAGCTTTGTCTTCTTTTCATTGTTGGTCCAAAGATTCTCGGAGATTCGCATTCTCCGCTTGCATTTTCTCCAAATGACGACTCTTTTTGATGAAATCTGAAGACATGGCCTTCAAAGTTTCTTCCCTTATTTCAACCTTGCCAGCATTCAAGAGGTTGACCTCGACAAAGTGCAAAGTGTAATCATTGGGTCTCATTTGGGCCTCCAGCTTGTCAACCTTGGGGAACATGGTTGCAAAGAAAATGCTATCCTTCTCCTCACTGAAGTGTGTCTGCACGTGCGAACGGGCTGGCCTGGCACCATCTTTCTCCTTTCTCTTACTATTCTTGCCAATATGTGGAGTCTTGGAATAGGTAACCTGTTGTTGATAAGCATCTGGGTTGGCAATAGCTTGGCCTGGAAATGCTCCACCAAGAGGGATTGAAAAGGGGAATTCAGAAATAGGGCCATTGAAAGAGGTCTGAATGAGGCATGCAAGCGTGGTTGGAGAAAAAAATGGGATGAAAGGAGAGGTTCCTGAAGAAAATGGATCAGCAGATGCTGCTCCAATATTTGGGGGAGGAGTGGACTCTCCAAAACCAAGCCTACGCGAGACAGTTGTTGCCTAAGGCATCTACAAGGAAAATGCTACAGGAATCAAATCAGGAGTGGGGAACGAAATGGAGACTTGTGGAAACACTTCTTGAGGGTCAATTGGTGCCCTGACGGGTGCTAATGTGAGAGCGGTGGGAATTTGGGCAGGCATAGATGCGAGATGGGGAGCAACAAAAGAAACAACTTGAGCAAAGAGAAAAGACAAAGAACGGCGTACCTAATCGTGGAAGTCACCGGTCATTGAGGAACTACGGGAACATTTGGGGCTCGAGAAGGAGAACCTTTCTTTGCATAACTAAGATATTGCTTCTTACTAGAAGGGGGGTCAGTAACCTTCTTCTTAGCTTGTCTCCTGGTAGCTTGGGAATGGGGTCTTCTAACTAAACCAGCGAGAGGAAGAAGAATATTAGGCTCGGTCTCTTGCTCTTCTATACTTATAATTTCTATCTCCTGTTGTTGGGCCACCTCAGGGGATGAGTCACCACATGGGGAGTCATCGCATGTCTTTTCATCAAACTTGTTGTACTAATGCCATTCAATATCAAAACGCTTGTCCAAAGGAGCATTCCCGATGTTAGCCCTGGGCTGATTCACTTCTTGCCAGTAGATCCAAAAATCCTCCCTCTTTTTCCTAGGCCACGAATCCAACAACATTGCTTCTAGCATACTTCGGGGAATGGGTTTCGCTGGATTGTACTTTTGCATGACAGAGTAAAAATTCAACCACGAGGGTCATTTTAAAATAGGAAAATTATTGAGACCGAAACAGGAAAATTTGGTATGGAAAACTCCAAATCGGTAAGTACTCCTATGACTACAACTGATAAATTGACATTGAAGGATGATTCAGCTCCTGTTAATCCGACAAGATACAAATCTATGATTGGAGGTTTGCTGTATTTGACACAAACAAGACCTGATATAATGAATGCGGTATGTATTGTTTCAATATTTCAAATTAATCCTAAAGAAAATCATCAATCGACAGTAAAAAGAATTTTCTGGTATCTACAAGGCATAACAAAGCTTGGTTTATGGTATCCTAAAGATGAAAATTTTGATTTATGTACATACACCAATGCAAATTTGGCAGGAGATGTGGATGACAGAAAATGAACCACTTGCGGAGAATTATTTCTTGGTAGTAGATAGATTTCATGGTTGAGCAAGAAGAAGAGTTGTACATCATTATCAACAGCAGAATTAGAATATGTTGCAGCAGCAACTAATTGTACTCAGGTATTATGGATTAAGCAAATGTTGAAGGACATTAAGGTAAAATGCAAAGAACCTATAATCATTTATTGTGATAATTCAACAACAATTGATATATCAAAGAATCTGGTATTTCACTCTAAGACTAAACATGTTTCTATCAAATACAATTTTCTGAAAGAGAATGTTGAAGCAAAAGAAGTAAGATTGGTTTATGTGAACACTAAAGAGAAGATTGCAGATATCTTTACTAAACCTTTGGCTAAGGAAACTTTTGAATATCTCAGAAAGTAGCTTGGGGTAATACCCCCAATGGTAGAAACTTAGACAGTTGAAGATTGGCATCAAACCGACAGAACCTAATAGAAAAACCTTTTATCAACTTTGATGGAGGAGAGCTAATTCATAGGGGGAGTAGTTGGTTATATTCATTGGTCATATTAGTTCGTTGTGTGTTTTGATATTTGTATTGCTTTGGCATTTGATGTCAAAGGGGGAGAGATATCTATGGAAAAACTTTGTATTTAAGAAACATTATCCTAGAGGGAGAGATTATTCATTGAGGGAGAGATATATACTCTCTGCATTTTGATTTTGATTTTTGGTATTGATCTATTTTGGAGATTGTTGGTTTTTAGTTTTTGGCATTCTGTTTTGGCACTTAGATGTTTTTTCATCTTGTGTTCCCATCAATGTCAAAGGAGGAGATTGTTGGTATTATGGACGTGTTGCATTAGTTTTGTCATTGATGTCAACACTTATCCTTCTGGAGATCTTTGGTTATGTTGAACCAACACATTGTGTTCACTGGGATGTTCAGTGACTTATGCATAGTCACCGGTATATTGTGCACCGACACTGAGGATGACTTGTTATCATCTAGAGATCACTTGGTTATGTCGAAGACATGGTTTGGATACTTGGTTTTGGAATTTGGGTTAATGGTCTAATCGGGTTGACATATTTTCTATTACCGGTAGATTGGTCTACATTATGGACTACTATGCATTATCTATTTCAGATCAGCATGACACGTTATGGAGATTATTTATTGATTGGATATTGTTGTAAATGTATTGAGCCGACATGATGCATCGTATCTTGACTTGTTTGTAATTGATTTTTTTGTAATATTCTTAGTGAGCCGACCTACACATTTGGTCTTAGGTTTTGTATATATGTAAGGTCTCAATTGATGAGATATAGGATATGGTATGTAAGGTTATGGTATTGTAACATGGTATGTGTGAATATTGAAGATCATATGAGAAGACCATAGAGAAGGTCCAAGGAAGGTTTGAAGGTGATTATCAGAGCTTAACCGGTACTGAATTTTGCATTGGAGATGCTATTTTGAGCAGTACATTATTCTAGGATTTAGCTATCCTACTGCAATCATTGCGACTCCCATTTGAGTAGTGTGCTCTAGGCAGTTGGCCTTTCTGCATGTGTAGACCCCATTTGTATACACATACTATCTGCAGTAGTATCATCTGAGTGTGGGTAAGGTTTCCCACCATGGTTTTTCCCCTTACAGGGTTTCCATGGTAAAATATTTGTGTTATGTGTTGTGGATGTTGTTTCTCTTTCTGTTTCATGCATTAAGTTTCACTGGTATTGATATTAACTATTAATCTGTTAATCGGCATTAAGTTTGGTTTACTGGTATTAAGTATCAAGTTTGATTAAGTTATATTTGGGTTTAAATTCATAGACAACTAATTCACCCACCCCCCCTCTTAGTTGCCTTCTGGGTCCTAACATAAACTGGCAAAAATTGACCCCAAATTGAAAAACGTGACCAAAATAAATAAAATTAATAAAAAATGAAGATGGATTTTGGCCACTTCCTAGTGGGCCATAGGCAGTGGATCTCCGCTATCGCCTAGCGTGCTCAAATAGGTACAGGGAGTATGGAATCAGCATCGTCGTTAGAGCTCCAAATGTCACAATCACAAAGAGACAAGTGTGCAAATGATTTTTCAAAGTCACTTTTTACCTTTTAATAGGGTAAAATAAAAAAGGTTAATATGTGGGGCATGTATTTTCCTCCCACTTTTTCATTTTTAACCTTATCACCATCATTTTCGGAAGATGAATCAATAATGTACATTCAATGCAGTCAATATTCTCATATTGCAATTAATTCAAAAACGCTCATCAACTTGACAATTTTTTGCTAATTCCTTGATTCATCTCCCAAGGGGGAATCATCAATATCGTTCATCAAATCTACATCTAGGGCATCATATCAAAATTTTGACACACAACATCATATCGATCAAATTTTGGCGGCATATTCGGCAAATTTTCATTGAATCAACATGTGCACACACGTCACTTCAAAGAGGGGAAAAATGTAGACGTATAAATCTGACCACTTTCCTAAATAAATATTTAATATTTATTTTAACCCCATTTTTCCTATTAATTAAATTCTATTTAATTAATTTCTTCATTTTCATCTATTTGATTAAATGAATTACTCAATTTATTTAATTAAATTCACCTAAACCTTTTCTAACCTTTGATTAAATAAATCACTTTATTTAATTAAATCCCCTTTCTCTCTTTTTAACTAAATTTACATTTAATTAAATTAATCTTTGCAAATAAATAAATCTAATTTATTTATTAAATCCCCCACTTGTATTTATGCAAGTTGCACCTATTTTTGTTGAAATAAAGTAATTTTATTTTAATTAAAATCCTTTTCTCTCCACTTTCATTTTCCTAGATCTCCCACTTGCCTCCTAAACCCCTTCTAGATTCTTTTAATTACTTCCAATTTAGCCTAATTAATCTCCTAATTATTGTCACATTCCTAAGCAAAGAGAAGTCACTTCTCAAAGCCTCCAAAGTGTTTGAAATGCATTAAAGGCTTTATGTCTTCAACAAGCTAACCCTCAAAGTCTTCCTAACCATTAATGGTTAACTCAACTTTCTTGCATGGTTATAGACTTTCTCTCTAACTTAACCTTCATCTAACCCAAGGGTCTCATCAAGCATTCATGGATTTAACCTTGGTTATCCTATCAATCCTTACACAAGAGCTTACCCCTTGGGTAAAAGCTTTATTAATTGGATAACCCTAACCTAACCTTAACCATTACTGCCTAGGGTAACCTTCACATCTTCTCAAGCATTTAATGCTTCTTACATATCCTTTCAAGCAACCCTTTGTTGACAATTGTCACCATTTCATTGGTGAGAATTGTGAACATGGATTGATTAACTTTTAATCCTGGCCCTTGTTAAGATTATTCAATATTGACCATCCATTTCCCTATTTTCCCTATAAATAGAGATCTCATTCCTCATTTTCATATCAACAATCTTTCATGCATCTACATTATAGTCTAATTACTAAACATTTTAGCCTCTCTTTGTTAAATCATCATAATAGCATTTAGAAGCAATTTTTTATCATAGAATATTCATGCTAGGATAGTATATTATTGCTAGGATAATTTGTTAATCTCTTATCATATCATCATCATTATGCTAGCTTAATAATCATAGATTCAATATCATATATTTTAGAAGGCATTGATGCATATAAATCAAACATCACTCGTGCTTGGAGTTGTCATTCCTAAGTCACTTGCTCAATGATCTGAGAGCAAAACATTGACTTTAGGGATCCTGTGAGATAGAGAACAATGGGACATCCCTTGGGAAGTTGAACTTATTGTTAGATTCAAAGACACTCCCAAAGACACTGAGAGGGGGAAGTGAATTAATGTCTAACCGGTGTACATAATATTTAAACTTATTTATAACTTTGCAACCCAAAATAGTGTACCGGTAAATAAGAATTATTGTAGTAAACATAAACAATAGAGACATCATAGAAACACACCATAACACAATATATTTAACGAGGAAATCCAGTGTGGGAAAAAATCGGTGGGATTTTTAACCCACAATTTTTACTCACTAGCCGATGAATAAATACTAATTACAATAAGGGGTCTGCACATGCAGGGAGGCCAACAACCTAGAGCTCACTGCTCAATGAAGAGTCACACTGACTACAAAATAGATAATTAAATCCAATACAATGTACTACTCAAAACAACATCTCTAATGCCAGGTTCAGTACTGGTTTAAGCTCAGATAGATACCTTATCCAAAAACCTTCGGTGCCACTAAACAATTATTTTCTACCATACATTTTCATCTCATCTACTCTCAAAATGACCTATAGGATCTCATACATATATGAGTCTTTTACAATATACCATGTTGGCTTACAAAAGATAATTATATTACAATAAAAAAAATTTCATCCCATGTTGGTTGGAGTGTCGGTATGCTTTGTTGCCAATGTAATCTAAATGCCAGTGTAAGTGCCTGTCGGTGCCTGTGTCTGCTAGTGTATGAAGTTTGTGATGTCGGGCATGTAGAAACCAATTGTCGGTGAGTTGCCAGTTGGTTGCCATCAATGACAACATCAACTATTCTCATAAGAGTGTAGAATGCCAACAATCTCCCCCTTTGGCATTGATGGCAACACTCATGAGAAAAATCCAAAACTCTTATCCCAAAACTGAAATCCAAAATTATATGCTCCCCAATCCAAAAAAGATGTGCTCCCCCTAAGCAAGTGATCTCCTCTGTACATGCATTTTTCTCTCCACTACTCCACCTTTGACATCAATGACAAATGATGTCATAAATAATCAAAAGAGTACAAAAATTGCTACCTCAAAGTCTGTAACTAGTTGGTTACAATCTGAAAGATGTTTGTCAAAACCAGATTCAAACTCTACATAAACTTGTTGCTATCAGTTAGAGTTGCCTCCGTCTGCTGGATCATACCGGTGAGATAGTGCATTTGCTGCTCTGGTGATCATTCTCCTTGAACTGTTGCCTTAAATAATTCAACTCTTTGAGTGATAAAACTATCCAACCTTGGACCAAGTTTATCCTTTAGTTCCTGGGCATTAGACCTTATTTTTGGCTTCTCTTTCTCAAGTTTTTCCAACTTCTCCTCAAAAATTGCCATTTCCTGCTCAAAAATTGATATAAGTCCAGATGAACCTATATATTATCCAAAATGTCATCAATTTCCTTTTGTGTCTTTTTGATCTCCTCATCAATGTCCTCTGTCAAACAGTGAGGTTTACATGCTTCTCTATATAACTCCTTATACTCCAAAATTGTAGAATTGAGTACCGGTAAAAGTGTGTCCAAGTGATCGGTACATTTCTTTATGGTGTTTTCAAAGAATGTATTTTTCTCTTTGTCAACTCTCTCCTTTATGGTGTCCTCATTCACCTTATCTAGAGTTATTACATTATCAGCAATGAATTTGGACAATGTGTCCAATTTCCCTAAAGAATCTTTAATGTGATCTATCTTACAATTAGGTGCAATCATCTTCAGAATATGTAATGTGTTATCAATTGCCTTAAATGCTAAGGCATTGCAATCAATAATCCTCTTAATTGAATTCAAAAGTACCTCTGTAATGTTAGTGGGTCTGAATTCACCTGTAGATGTGCTTGGTTCTGCTGTAGGTTTCTTCTCAATAGATGTCTGACCAATCACCTTCACTACATACTCTTTATTTCCATTAGATGCATCCACTTTACTTATATTTTCTTCCAGTGGATTTGTTTGTGTCTGTACCTCTACCTTTGATGGTTTCTCAGTTTGATTAAGTACTGTCGGTGTCATAGGCTCAACATGAGCCTCTACCTCAGATTGTTTCTCTGTGTGTACCACTACCGGTTTCTCAGATTCTAGTGGACCTATGATAGTTGTCTTGTCCTCTGTTTGTTTCTCAGCCTCCAGTTGCTCTGTTTGAGTTGGTATCTCAATTTCTTGAGAGTCAACAATTTATGCCAATTTCTCTGAAATCTTGTTGTCCTCAACACTATCTGCCTTAACCTCTGTAGTTTCTCTGTCCACAACAATGTTTATATCTTGAGTATCTACATTCATTGTAAAAAGTATCTCAGACTCTAGGTTAGTATCATCATGAGTTAAACCTTCAGTAGCTATATCTAGTGGATTAGCTGTATGAATCGGTGATGAAGGTGCTAATGGAGGGGTGTCCTGAGTTGGTGGAGGGATGTTATCTGTTATTTATATAGAAGGTACACCACCTAATTTACCTTTTCCCTTGTCTTTCTGATATACCTTGAATGTCTTTTCCATTTTTGGTCTACTTCTTCCCTCTTTCTTTTCCTTCTCTATAAAGAATATGTCCCATTTATCTGTAGTCTCATCTGCAATTTCTTTAACCCTTCCAACCAGCAGGCTCACTGGTCGGTGTCCACTAACAAATACTGACCGGTTAGATTTAGAAATAAGCTTATCTATCTCTTAGAATTTACCGGATGTACACCCAAGTGTGCTTCAACTTTCAACTTCTTGTCTAGTTCGATCACAGATAGCCTTTTAGCTTCCAATCTCATGTACAAATCATTGGGTAACTCATCAATCACTTATATCAAAACTTTCTTGTAAATATCTACATGTAAAATAATGCTTTCTTAAATGATGTTTTTGTCAGAATCATTTGAAGAGTTATACCATTTATTTACATTTACCAGATTACCTTCCTGCATAATCTCATTCAGTAGATCATCCAGTATAGGGGTAGCTAGTGTCTATTTCTTCTTTGTTGTAAGCTTCTTCTGCGGTTCCCTGATTGCTTGTTGATTCTTCCTTAGTGTCCTGGTTTTCTTAGGAGTAGGAGAAGGTACCGGTGAGATTTTCCTTTTCTTTTCCACTCTTTTGAACTATGGTTTTTGCTTCAGGTTGCAGTCCTTCAAGCTCACTTGCTGATATACCATTAATATTCATGGCATTTTCTTTGATTTCTTTGACCTTATTGGAGGCATCTATGATAAATTTTTCTCTTCTTTTTGTTCTCTTCTACATAGATACATTACTCTCTATGGTTTTTGCATTACCAAAGAATTTATTAGATGGCTCCCTTGGTGCATCAATTAGAGCTTTATCATATGTCTCCAGAACAGATAGGTCTACCTCATAACCCATCTCAGTAACCCAAATAGTTATAGGGCTTACTGCTTCCATCCAAGTTTCATCTTGCTTAATGACAAAATAGATTTCCTTGTCATACTTATCAATTATGCTCTATGGTAGTCTCTCTCTTGCTCTCATCTTAGTTTGAAATATTTTGAAGTAGTCTATAATGTTCTTATCACAGTTAGTGCCCATATCAGTGAAAGCTTCCTGTATCTGTTTACCTACCGAGATGTCATAACCAAAATCCTTGTGACCTATGTCGGGTATCTCTTTGGTAAAGTATAGCCTTAGGCATACTAGTATGTTTCCAAAATAGAAAGTACCTTTCTTGTCTCCCTTAATCTTTCTTAAGTTATCAATTAGTTCATCTTTAAGACATTCACACACATATATCTTAGCATTATTGTTCACCATCTCATATGTACCATGAATACAAAGGCTAGAAACAGAATTCAGTCTATTTGCATGACTTGCTTTGTATCCTAGTACCATAGTCACATATCTCACATTTATATCCTTAACATCATTCACTCTAAGTGATTTGTTATTAGATGTGGCTCCGGTTAACTCCATAACTCCCTTGTTAGGTATTTTCTTGGTTTTATTAGGCCTACTACCGGTTGAAGGTAAACCAGTAACTTACTTAATTGCTTCCTTCGTTATCTTGCAAACTAACTCTAACCACATGAACTCTCCATGGACTCTGCTCAATACAAGTCTTACAACTTCCTTTGGAAATTCAGGGATGTTCAAAATCTCTACAAAACCTAAGTCTTCCCCAATCTCATGTTCAGGTTTAATCACACCATTTCCATTGGTAATAACCTCATTATATATTTTCTTCAGATCCTCAATCCCTAGGTTTTCTATGTTGCAGTGTATGTAAATTTTGGGGTCTTCTATAAATGCTAAACCCTTCAGAATTTTTGAAAAAGCTCCGATAGAATCATCCCATTTTGCAATCTCGGGGATAATCTTAAACACGTGTCTAGAGCGTTTGAAATTTTCCACAATGATAGGTTTTGCAATAAACTCAGGAGTAGAAGATGAGGTTGCCATTTCAAAAGATAAATACCTCTTAAATGAAACTTTGAATGCCTGAAAACCGCTTCGCCTTAGAATGCCCTTGCTCAATTTCATGCTCTCTGATTGTTTGAATGCTTGGTGAGTTCGAAATGAGGGTTTTCCGGTGCTTTATAGAAAAAAGGTTCTTTCAAATCGTATTAAATGCTTGCTGGTTAAGTGAAAACTTAACACATCTGCCGGTAAAGAATAAATGTATCTTCTCACCATCAACCGAGGGTAGAATGCATGATTTTCAACTTGCTACAATACCCCCTAAGGATTATTCCTTAGTTAGATGAAGAATCTCTTGCCAGTGGAGGATTACTTTGTTCTGCTAGTGCAGAGATAGTTTCATCAGTTCTCTGATCACTCTTCTTAATCCATTGTTTTGAAAATTCTTGCTTTACTTCATCTACCTTTTCTTTGCCCTTCAAACAAGATCCTTTGTTGTTCATCGGTGTATTCTTGCTTCTACAGAATTTTGCAATATGTCTAATCTTGTTGCATGCATAACAAGTTACATTATTCCTCTGAATAGCCTTTCCATATCCTTGACCGGTTTGTGATCTGCATTAGTTAGATAAATGCCCAAATCTTCCACAAACATAGCATTTCACATTCATTTTGCAATTTTTTGAATTATGACCAACTTTGTTGCATTTGAAACATTGATCGGTGGGTGAGTTTGTGTTCTGATTATTTCTAAATCTAAACTGATTTTCTCTGTGACCATATTTGTTGCAATTAAAACATTTCCCATTAAATTTATAGGCATTAGGTTGTCTTACTGGTTTGTTCTGATCTTGATTCTTTGCAGTAGTAGAACTTTCTCCATGGTCAAATCCAAGTCCATTTGTATCTCCATCAAGTTTATGTCTTTTAAGCATGTCATCAAGTTCTTCTGAACTTTTCTTGAATTTTTCTTTATGTTTATTTACAGTAACCAACTCATTTTCCAGAATTATAACTTGTCTCACAAGCTCATCTTTATCATGTTGCATGTGAATCGGATCTGTCTTTAACATATCATTTTCATGACCAAGTCTCAGATTTTCATTTCCAGCATCATTGAGTCTCCTAGTCAAGTCTTCTTCATTCTTCTTTATGTCTTCAATATCCTTACATAACCTCATAGTCATATCTTGCATTTCATTCTTCATATTATTGTTTTCTTGTCTCAACTTATTTGCAATATCTCTAAGAGTTTATTTTTCATCATCATCATTATGCATCTTCTCATGAATTTCCTTTCTCTTATTTTGTGCTATAACCAGATTTTCTTGAAGTCCATTAATGACTTCCTTATTAGTCCTCAGATCATCTTCAAGTTTGATATTCTTCAATTTTTCTGCATCAAAATATTCAAGAGCTCCTTCCAACTATTTTCTTAAGTTCTTCATTTGTATTGGTGTCAGAATCTCCCTCAAGCTGTTAGGCTTTTGCAAATAGAGGACCAGGCTCTGATACCAATTGTTAGATTCAATGACAGTCCCAAAGACACTAAGAGGGGGGGGGGGTGAATAAGTGTCTAATCAGTGTACATAATATTTAAACTTATTTATAACTTTGCAACCCAAAACAGTGTACCGATAAATAATAATTATTGCAGTAAACAGAAACAATAGAGACAACATAGAAACACACCATAATACAAGATATTTAACGAGGAAAACTAGTGTGGGAAAAACCTCAGTGGGATTTGTGACCCACAATATTTACTCATTGGCCAATGAATAAATACTACTTACAATAAGGGGCCTACACATGCAGCGAGGCCAACAGCCTAGAGCTCACTGCTCAATGAAGAGTCACATTGACTACAAAATGGACAATTAAATCCAATACAATGTACTACTCAAAACAAAATCTCTAATACCAGGTTCAATACCGATTTAAGCTCAGATAGATACCTTATCCAAAAACCTTCGCTGCCACTAAACAATTATTTTCTACCATACATTTTCATCTCATCTACTCTCAAAATGACCTATAGGATCTCATACATATATGAGTCTTTTACAATATACCATGTCGGCTTACAAAAGATAATTATATTACATTAAACAAAATTTCATCCCATGTCGGCTGGAGTGTTGGTATGCTTTATTGCCGATGTAATCTGAATGCCAGTGTAAGTGCCTACCGGTGTATGAAGTTTGTGATGTTGGGCATCTAGAAACCAATTGCCGGTGAGTTTCTAGTTGGTTGCCATCAATGACAACATCAACTATTCTCATAAGAGTGTAGAATGCCAATACTACTTGAATTGGTTCATAGACTTGCACCAAGAGTCTCATTGGTGTGTGGGTCTTTTGGATCCGAGTTATTCATTTTTGTCACCACATTTTCCCTCATACAAAATCTTGTCAACTTTTAAGAATGTTTAGTTCAAAATCTATCATTATGCCAATAATAAATTTAAAAAGTTATGATATTAATGATAGAATTAGAATGTCAGACAACTATTTATCAAGAGTTGAAATTAGCTAAGTGTTTTCATTTTTATTTAATTCCAAATTTTTAATTTTTTTATTTATTTTAAGTGCTATCATTGTGGTGATAGCTCCCTCTATTGCAAATAAAAAAAGATACATAGAAGATATTCATAGCATCCATAGATTTCCACTCAAAACCAAATCAGAACACTAATCTACCCCAATACTTTTTTATTTTGCCAATTTCTAGAATAGAAAGGCCAATCCATAACCCAAATTCAATATTCAATTCACAGTCATCTTGGACTTCCAATGTTGATCCGAGTCAAAGATGGCCTTCAAAGCAGAGAAATCATTGTCAATGATTCCTATCTTGAAAGCCAACCATGTAGCCTTCATAGTATTATCTTCCCTTTCCTTCCTCTTTCTGCTGGAAGAGGCCCCACTGCCATTTCCTCCCTCATCCGCATAATTGTGACCAATTGAACCTGAGAGATAGGACAAAAGTGGGCAATTCAACTGATGTGCATTTGTAGCATCCTAAATTATACTCCCTTACAATTTTGTCCTCATTTGGGCCCTCACCTTGGCATTCATCCCTCAAGGCCTGATTGGAGCCTTGATACTACTCACACTATGCACCAAACATGATATTTTCAACATATTCACTTTCTCCCTAAAAATTTTGAGTCCCTATTTGGTTTGGACCGGAGCCCCCTCACTCTAGTCCTCCCAATAAGGGCTCATTTTGGGGCCTCTAAATGGTAACATGAAATGGGTGAGAACTTGGATCTCATGTTGACAAATGTCAAAAAATTAATTTGTTGTTCAACCAAGCATGTATAAAGGGAGGTCCACCCCTCTCATTTTGACATCAATTTGGAAAATTCAAGTACGCAAACATTCATTCAAATTCAAGTGAACAAACAATCAGTCTTCTTTCAAGAATTGGAGCATAAGTGAAGTCAAGATGCAAGTGTTAGAGACTATATTCATGGTCTATGTTTTATGAAGACTACATGAAACCCTAATTCCTTGTGAAGACAAAAAAAACATCATAAAAATTTATATTATTAGTGTTTTAGACATTTTCAACATTTCCCTCAAAAGGAAATCATTTCCATTATAGAAATTTATTTACATTTCAATTCTATTTCATGGTTAATTCTAGAATCAAATTTTCACCTAAGACAAACCCCTATTCCCAATTAATTTCCTTTCTCTATTGTGTGCAGGAACATGTGTGAAGCTATAATTTTCAGGGTTGACATTATTCACAAAGACGATCGTTATTATAATATCCATTTGTGTGCAGGAACATGTGTGAAGCTAATAATAATATCGTTATTATTGTTATCCATTTTCACCATAAACATTTTGGCACGCTCGGTGGGACCCTTGTCCCTTTTGCATTTAACATTTTTGTGGCAGATTTTGTGTTTTGAAGTTGCAGATCTGACTTTTTTCGACAACATTTTGATATTTCCACCTCTGTGTACTTTTGGATTGCGTTTTTGGCTTTCTGTCGCATCTGTGAACTTTTGGATCGTGTCTAGGTTTCTGAATCGCGTTTGTGACATCTGGAACCACGTCTGCATCTTCGACAACATTTTTATTTATTTATTTATTTTTTTGTAGATTCTGAAAACCGTGTCTATGTTCCTCAGTCGCGTCTGAGGTGTTTTTAGATGCATCTGTTTCCAAAAATCGCGTCTGGGTTTTAGAGCCGCATCTGTGTCTCACAAAAGCGTGTCTGCAATAGATAGGTGTGTCTATGTTTGGGGTAACCGCGTCTGTGTGCATTGATTTCTTTTTTTAGCTTCATTGATTCAGTTTTTGGTCATTTCAGATCCAGTTTATTTTGAGCTAACATCTTTAGATCTAGCTAACGAAATTGGTGCAGCTTGTCTTGAAAGCAAAATCGTTTGGTTAAAGGCCCCTATTTTCATAAAGTCTTTTGGATTTAAAATTTACCTAAGTTGTATGCTTGCAGGAAGGGGTGATTATTTGAAACAATCCAAACTACTAATAAATCTTTGTTGTAGGTCCTTGGCAAGGGTTTTTGATTTTTTTTATTGTGTGCCTTGTTTTCATAGACTAGCAAACACTTCAATTGGTGCACTAAAATTGAATCATTGTCTTTTGTGTCTTGAACAATAGGCTCTTTTTACTTAATCTTTAGAGGGCTTGTCTTCCCGTGTGGTCATTAGGATTACTAGTGAGAAGAGAATGACCCAAGTGGTAGCAAAAGAAAAGCCATCTTCTTCCAAACCACTATAAATAATTGTATTCATGGTGAAAACTATGAATATTGTGTGTTGATTAGTTCATACCGACACTATGTCTCCCCATAAACCCGTTTGATCAAATTTATTTGATCAGTTGTAGGGCGTAACCCCTACCGACTGGAGGCCTTCTGTATTTACAGAGCTGAAAGTGCTACATGTATGGCCACACGAGCGGATGCCCTTACTAGCACCTTTCTTTTTTAGAAGCCCAAATCCTTCTAGTTGTTGGGGCAGGAGGTCAAACCTCTGGTAGCGGCCCACACACATACGGTTCTTAGTAGAGATATGAAGTTCGCCACAGGGAGTTTTCATGGGGACTGATGCTTGGCTGACCCAAGAAGTGAGTGTCGAGGGTGGAGCTAGTGAGGTCAAGCATCTAAGTATCCGCTCTGAATAGCATAGCCTCGGGGGTAAAACCCCATGTGGGATCAACAACTATTGTCTTGGCCAACCATAAGAATTGTGCTTGACTCATTTTAAACATTCAAGCATTCAAGACCAAAAAACAAAACATTGTGTCTTTTGTGTCTTCAAGTGTATGCAAAACATTTATACATCAAACAACACACTTTTTTTGGAATCATTTTGAGTCTAGACACTTGCAAACATTGGGTCTTCATCAACACTGTGTCCTCTTGTCACGAAAAACAGTCAAACAGTTAGATTTGGTCACAACAAAAATGACTTCACAGATTGGAAAATTTTGCACAAATTTTGCAGAAACGCATTTGTGTCGAACATAATAGTGTCTATGTGGTATAACCACGTCTGTGCAGGGCAGAAACGCGTCCGTGTTTCTAGAATCAACAATTCACTTTACAAAAATCTCAGAAACGCATCTATGTTAAACAGAACCACGTCTATGTGAGGAAATCATGTCTGTGCAGTATACAGGCACGTTTGTGTTCAGAATTGAAAAACTTTTACAGTCCAGCAAACAAACACAATCAATTTCAGAATTCTTGAGCTTCCTAGGTTATTTCTCCAGGTTTTCATCTAGCATTCAACTTGTCTTTGGGTCTCACACAATCCATCATTGCTTTACACCTTACATTACATTCACATTTATCTAAACTTGAGTCAAAAGGTCACTTGCTTGTCCTCACTATACTTTGTCAACACACTACATACAACAACATTTTGCTAAGTGGTCCCTCATCAAGGTCTATCACCTTTGGGTCTCATTTGGTCTTACTTTGAGTCAAGGTCAACTTACCTCATTAAGAGAAACTATCCTCTCTTTGGAAGTCACACCTACTCTACTACATACATACTTGGTCTTACACTTTGGACATTGCATCCAACTCTTGGTCTTCCATACTTTTTCCATTTCCATCTAGTCTTACACATCTTGGTCAATACCTAGTTCATGGTTGAAACTCGTCTTCAAAAATCTAGGAGAAAAACTAAAGAGGCTCAAGAGTCCACAAACATGAGTGTCTATGAGTATGACAATGATGTCTTTTTCAATACTGATCATAACACATTACCTGACATGGATGCCTATAGAAACATTCCAAATGTTGAGCACATGGACACTACAAACAACAATGATACACACAATGACAATATGGACAACTTTTCCATACATTCCATAGATGTGGAAGAATCCATTATGGACCCCCGCTTCAATCGATTGATTGAGGAAATAATGAGGGATAGACAATACTTCTTACAAATGATGGCACAAAGTGGAGCCAATATCCCTCATGATTTTGACATGTCTCAAATAATGGAACATAGGCCTTTGCAACAACCTCACTCCAACATGGATCAAAGGAGACCTAATAGTGGAGGCAATAGAGGACCACATATGGTGCCTGAATCACCATCATCTTTGTTTCAAAAACCAGAGGTCCCACATACACATGGTCAAGCATATGATACTCACCTTTGCAGACCATTATGGAAGTCTTATTCAGAAAGATATGCTCAATCACATACCAATGCTAAGCATCAACCACCAAAGCAATTGGATACTCAAAGGCATGCTCAAAATTTGGACACAAGGAAACCCCGTGTCAAATTTGGGGGCAACACATTAGAACATGACATGCCTGTAGAGTATGGTATACATGGACAAAATAGATATTTCATTCCTCAACATGAATCTATACCAAGTGGTCCATATACATAGCATCACTATAGACCTCCTCCATATGAACATGTGTATGATCAATATCATCCATATATGCAACATGCTCCTCCTCCAATTGGTGCCTCAAGCATGGGGTATGGTCCAAGAAGTCGATCTCCACCTAAGAGCGATTTGGAGCAACAAATCAGGGACTTACAAAAGAAAATGGAGGACATAAATACACCAAAGCCAACATACACAATGAGAGACATATGTCCTTATCCATTTGACAAGAGCATTCCAATGCCTCCTTTTCCTACACACTTTGTGACACCTAAATTTGATAAGTATAGAGGAAAAGGGGATCCTAAGGCACACATAAGATAGTTTTTCACAGCTTGCATTGAGGTAGTAGCGAAAGAGACATATTTGATGAGATTACTCCCACAAAGCCTAGGTGATCAAGCTATGGAATGGTTCTCCCAACTCCCACCTGGTATTAAGTCATGGGGTGACTTAGTAGAGGCATTTATCCAACATTTCTCCTACAACATAGAGACAAACATATCAGTCACTACTTTGTGCAACACCAAGCAAAAAGAGGGAGAGTCTTTTGCATCATTTTTACAAAGATCAAGAAATATAGCCAGCAGATGCTCTTGTGAAATTCCACAAAAACAAATGGTAGAGATGTTCACCCAAAATGTTAAGAAAGACATTGGCTATGATCTAAGGAAAGCTTGTTTGCCCACCTTCAAGGACGTCATTGAAAAAGTCTTAGCAATAGAGAAGGTCCTAATTGAACAAGGAGTCATTAAGATATTCAAGGAAAACAAAGATGACTTTAAAGGAAAGGACAAGCCAAGATTTTGGAATAAAAACAAGAACACAATTAATGATGGTGTTGTTGATGCCAACACAGTGCGACCCAAATTCATCTTTTCAGGATCAAGTTCTACAAACAATCAAGTGAATACTCAAACAACTTCCAGATCATGAAGGAAGTACACTCCATTGGGAGAACCACTTGAGTCAGTTTTCAAAAAGCTAGTGGCAAACAAGGTAATCACTATTCCAGATTTTCCTCCATATGAACCAAAGGTTAAACCAAATTGGTGGAATGATGATGAGTATTGTGAATTTCATAAAAGCAAGGGTCATAAGATAGGAAATTGTCATCGACTGAAGAACATCATACAAGATCTCATTGATAGGGGTGACATTGAGATTGAGGGACACTCATCCAATCAAGAACATGAAATGTTTAAGGAACCATTCCCAAAGCATGACAAGGGAAAAGCTAAAGCCACAGATGACCAAACCAACTATACCAGAGCAACCTATAACTATGATTCAACTATCAATCACATTTTGATGGACAATTACATCTCTACCATCATCATCAAGGACAAAAACCCTGAGAATTCTACCCGGAGACCCAAGATTGTCCTAAAAGGTGTTGGATCTTCTTTCAAACCAACCTCTGAATGTAATGTTACAACTCGTCGAGGTAAATTCAATTTGCAAGGTGCTCCAGCCAAAAACACCCCTTCTTCATCAACCAAGCTTGAGTACGACCTTGTAGAATAGTTAGGGAAGACACCCGTGCTCATCTCCATCCTTGAGCTCTTACGCATATCCCCCACACATAAAGCTATTCTTGACAAAATCTTGAGAGACATCGCCATTCCTGCTGATCTGAACGTGGACCAGTTTCAAGCCATGGTGGGATACCTTTCCATTCCGCATTCCCTTACATTCACAGAAGCCGATGATGCCTCTGTAAGCCAACCACATAATGCACCACTACACATTGAAGCCTTCATACACAAACATCGAATAAAACGAGTCCTGATAGATGGAGGAGCAGGTCTAAACATTTGTACATTGATCACTATTAAACAATTGGGATATTCTAATAAAGCTGTAAATTCTACAAACAAAATTACCATCAAAGCATATGATGATGATGAACATTCATCCAAGGGCACAATCACTTTACCTCTCAGAGTTGGGCCAGTTATGAAGGATGTGGTTTGTCAAGTCCTAGACCTAGATCTCACTTACAACATATTGCCGGGGCGTCCTTGGATTCATGAAATGAGGGCAGTCCCATCTACATATCACCAATGCATTAAGTTTCCTCACAATGGAGTGGAGGTAATAGTTAATGGTGATCCTAATCCATTCATATATTGCAATAACCTGAGATCAAAAACTGAGACCATCATTCCCAGTAATCGCGAAGCTGTTCCTTCTTTGGCATACATTGATCCTGAGTCATTAAAACCTTCGACATCAAAACAAGGTGAGCTTAAAGGCAAATTTCAAGACAAGGGCATGGGGGAATACACTTTAAATCAGACCATGTACTTACAACAAGTCATGAGTTCACCAAAAGAATATGGAAGACCACATCCTAACAAGCAAGTATCCATCATGGTACTCAAATGGGACCCTACTACCTTTCAAAGATGGGGTGAACTGGAAGAGGAAGACTTATACAAAATGCTTTACAAAGACCTTGAAGATGATATACAAGATCATATCAGTCTACCATGTGAGAAATATGGCAAAGGTTTCAAGATCCTTCAAAAATTCGGGTATGATGGAAAAAGCCCTCTTGGGTTATGAAAGGAAGGCATCATTGAACCTTTACAACCTGAATTGACATTCAAAAGGGAATGCTTTAAGGGACTCAGTTTCCTGACTTCCAAGGTCCATACTCAAAGGACAGAAGAAGCCTTACAAATCAAAGCTGCCAAAATTCAATAAGAGGATCGCTATTCCACAGACTCCAACGAATGGGAAGGGGGTTTAGACAAATCCTCCAGTGACTACGAGCTCACTGAGACATTCAGAGAGCCAGATGAACCCACAGAAGAAGAGGAATTTTATAAAAGACTCAAAGTTGGTCAAGAAACAACCCATGAGGATTCCACACAGTTCTTGTCTCAAAGTCCTAGGTTGAAATCACATAGGATGAGAACACCTGTCCCAAAATGCACTACTAGTGATGATAATTTGGATTCGTTCGCGATCGAGACTAATGAGGAGAGTGCCATCGATGACCTCGATAATTACCTTGACATACCCGAATATAACTGCATCTTCACTCTTAGCCTCGCTAACTTTGAAGACATTAAAGGCCTTCCCCTTGTTCACCACCAACTCATTGACTGGGGTCATGAAGGACCCGCACAGTTTGACACGTTCCAAAATGATGAAGCTTTTATTGACTGTCTTGGCATATGAGATGATCTTCCCCTTGGGGACCATAAAGTGGGATACACTATAGAACTCAATAGTGTGGCATATTTTGGTGAGGGCGTCGCACCTTCCAGTCGCAAAAATGTGAAAATAAGAACAAACCAAGGGTCTTATGGCGAAAACCACACTGTGGTGCTGTCTGACCACAAAAAAGTAAAAAGAAAGGATGTATCTGAGGGCGAAAACCTCTCTGAGGCACCTGAAGATGGAAGGCTCGACATTCTCCTAGCATCATATGAGGAAAAGTCATCCATGTTGGTAGAGGAGAATATCAAAACAAACATTGGTACAAAAGAAGTTCCACACAACATATGCCTAGCCCAATCGTTGACGGAGTCAAAAAGGTCAAAATTCATAAGTTTCTTCAAAGAACGACAAATCAACTTTGCATGGTCATACGCTGATATGCCTAGATTAGATCCGGATTTGGTAATGCATCATTTGATAGTTAAATAGGGGGCAAAACCATTGACACAGAAATTAAGAAAGATGCATCCACAAGTGGCATTACTAGTCAAAGAAGAACTCTAGAAATTATTGGATGTCGGATTCATACGCCCAATTGATTATCCTGAATGGATCTCCAACTTAGTGCCTATCAGTAAACCAAATCGTAGCATCAGAATATGTATAGATTTTAGGGACATCAACAAAGCTTGTCCTAAGGATGACTTCCCATTACCAAACATAGATTTGATTGTAGATCTTACAACAGGTCATGAAATGTTATCATTGATGGATGGATTTTTTGGTTATAATCAAATAAAGATCACGTCTGAGGATCAACACAAAACATCATTCACTTGTCCTTGGGGAACCTTCTCCTAGAATGTCATGCCCTTCGGGCTAAAAAATGCAAGTGCTACATATCAAAGAGCCATGACTACTATCTTTCATGATCTCATGCACGTAACTGTGGAAGATTATGTTGATGACCTCTTGGGAAAATCAATAGATAGAAATACACATTTGGACATACTTTCAGTCGTCTTTGATCGGTTGGAAAAATACAAAGTAAGATTAAACCCCAAGAAATGTGTCTTTAGAGTAACCTCCGGGAAGCTCCTAGGATTCATTGTATCAAAAAGAGGAATTGAAGCTGATCCAGCAAAAGTCAAGGCCATCCTAGAGATGCAAACACCAAGAAATATCAGTCAACTTCGGTCTTTATAAGGGAGACTCCAATCCATACGAAGATTCATAGCGCAACTTGCAGATAAGTGTAATCCTTTTCAGCACCTGCTACATAAAAACATCAAATTCAAATGGGATGATAACTATCAATAGGCTTTCCAGACACTCAAAGATTATCTTCTGAATCCACTAGTTCTAATGCCACCAGTTCTAGATCAGCCTCTGTTACTATACATATCAGCTACTCCAACAACACTGGGGGCACTCTTAGCACAACAGGTTGCTGAGGGCAAAGAAAAAGCAGTATACTATATCAGTCGCACATTGGTGGGATATGATCTAAAATACACACCAATTGAGCATGCATGTCTCACCGTGGTCTTTTCTTCATAGAAATTACGACATTACATTCTCACTCATAAGACTAAGTTGGTTGCAAGAATCGATCCATTGAAATACCTTCTTAATAAAGCAATACTTACTGGGCGACTAGCCAAATGGGTAATGATCCTGAGTGAATTCGACATCGAGTATGTGGATAGAAAAGAAATTAAAGGACAAGCTATCACAAATCAATTAGCAGATGCTTCCATGATTGATGATGTTCCTCTAAGTTTAGAATTTCTAGATGAATCCATTTTAACAATGTCACATGCCAAGCCATGGCAACTGTACTTCGACGGCTCATACACACAGCATGGGGCAGGAGCTGGCATCCTCTTTATAACTCCTCAAGGGGATTATATACCAAAATCATAGCGCTCATCATTTCCTTGCACTAATAATATAGCGGAATATGAGGCATTAACAACTGGATTACGGATTGCAGTTCAATGGAAGAACCAGGAACTTCATGTTTTTGGGGACTCTCAACTTGTAATCCATCAAGCAACTGATGATTACCAAACAAAGGATGAAAAATTAATGCCTTACAAAAAAATGGTGGATGACCTAAAACAACATTTCACAAAGATAGACTTTGAGCAGATACTAAGAGAGCAGAATCGAGCCGCAGATGCCATGGCTACAATTGCTTCACTGATCGATCTACCTCCAAATGAGACCCGCTATGAGTTCTTGGTGGATAACCTATTGGTTCCTTCATACGAAATCATTCCTACTAAGATGATATGTGTCGTTGGTCCTGAGTCCCAGTTATATGGTTCCATCTTCACATACCTTCGTGACAATACCCTACCTCCTGATTTATCCAATAACCAACGTCACACTTTCATTCGCCAATCTTCTCGATACGTCATTTTAGCTGATATCCTATACCGAAAAGGTCTAGATGGCACTCTTCTTAGATGTTTAGAAAGTGATGAAGCTCAGATTGTGTTACATGAAGTACATGAAGGGATATGTGGTCCACATTCTAGTGGTCCTACCTTAGCCAAGAAACTCATTAGGACTGGATATTACTGGCCTAATATGGAAAAAGACTCATATCAGTTTGTCAAGAAATGTAAGCAATGTCAAATTCATGGAGACCTCATACATGCGCCAGCGCAAGAACTTCAACCAATTGCATCTCCTTGGCCCTTTTGTCAGTGGGGACTCGATCTCATAGACAAGATTCACCCCCCTTCTTCCAATGGTCATAAATTCATTATCACTGCCATAGAGTATTTCACAAAATGGATTGAAGTCATGCCTCTCACACAAGTCACTAGAAAACAGATTGTTACGTTCATCCTCAACTATATCATTTGTCGATACGGTATTCCTATTTCCATTATCACTGATAACAGGCGTCCTTTCAAAAATTAGGATGTTCGTGAACTCTATGACCACTTCCATATCTCCCATAGTCTCTCCACTCCATATTACCCCCAAGGTAACGGTCAAGCTGAGGTGTCTAATAAGACAATCCTTAAAATCCTACAAAAGACAGTCGACGACGCTGGCCGTAATTGGCATATCCAACTTAATCCTGCACTTTGGGCATACGGCACAAGTGTCCGCAAACCTAGAGGAGCTACACCCTATTCACTTGTCTACGGTGTTGAAACCATCTTGCCTATTGAGGTCAAGCTACCCTCTTTACGAGTCTCTTTGCAAAACATTATCAGTGATGAAGACTATAGGGTCTCTCACTTACAAGAACTAGAACTACTGGATGAACGAAGATAAACTGCTTTTAATCATCTCAAGGCTTATCAACAACGAATGAGTCGCAACTACAATCATAGAGTTAAGCCTTGCATATTTGAGATAGGTGATTTGGTTCTCAGAGAAAATCCCAAAAATCAGCAAGACAGAGAGAAAAAGGGCAAGTTTGAACCAAATTGGCTTGGACCTTACATCATTACAGCAGCATATGGATCTGGGGCATATCAGCTCTCAACTATAGAAGGTGAACCTTTGGAGGATCCTATCAAAAACACGCACCTTCGCAGGTTCTACACATAGCTCTTTGGAATATCCTAATTTCAAAAATACAAAAAAAAATCAAAAAATTAAAAAATACAAAAAAATTGTAAAATATAAAAAATCGTTACTTGGTGAAAACCTGGCAAATAGGTGCCTTGTGACACACAAAACATTGAAAAATCAAAGCAAAAAGTAAAGAGAAATAATTTCGTCCAATGGTGAAAACCACTTCGGTGGTGCCCTAGGCAAGTACCATGGTGAAAACTGGGTCACCAACGCCATGTGTAGAGACATTGCTCCTCCCTCCTTCAGGATTCACTTTCATGCTTTCACTTTGCACACGCTCACAACCTATTCATTCATAATAAACTTACACATTCCCATCATGGCTTGTTATTGATCTACCTAAGATTGGTTAGTCATTCATAATAAACCTCCCTTTTCACCCCTTTCCATCCATAATAAAGCAGCTCCTATCTGTGGCTAAGGCAAATCCTATGTCTAGTGATGGGTGTGGAACTGAGAACATCACATGTTTTGAGGAGTACAATTTCTTCCACTTTTCTTCAGTCTATCCGCGCACAATCCGCAATAAAGTAGCATCTGCATCACCAATCCGCAATAAAGTTTCATCTTCTCCGCAATAAAGTATCAGTTTCATGGATTAAGTCAGTTTCAGATGAGACAGCAGCAACAATGGGCTTCAACAAATCAAATCTTTCAGCAGACTCAGACAACATATGGTCCAGTGCTATCTATCCTTTCTGTGAAAGTAAACATTGTGACCACAATCAAATAAGACTTATACAAGTGACAAGAGACACTAAATTTGAGGACTACAGTGGATGTTGGTGTTGAGTCTTGGTTTTCTTTTGATTTTATCTTTTGGTGACATGTCTTTTAGCTTTTCCAGGATGTCTCTGACTAGAGATTCTATCTCCAGGATGTCTTTGACTAGAAAGGCGAGGATGGGGTATCATCACCTATTTTTCTTTTGTTGTCTATGGATTGTCTCTTAGTAAGGCTATGACTTGTCCAAGGATATGAGGACACTATGAGTCTAGTGTGAACTGGGACATTCCTTGTTTGAAACTGTCTTATCTCCATGCAAACAGGTACAATGACTTTCTGGGTCGAACATATGCCTCGATTGTCATAACCTACTTGCCATAATAAAGCTCAATGATGATAACGCACAAGAAGCTCTTTCACTTTCATATCTTCTATCTTTCATCCCCCTTTCTTGATTGACTTCCATTGTCCTTCTTGAGTCCATGTATCCTGCTATCACATGACTGAGTATAATGACATGCCAAAAACATTTTCATTTCATGTAGTTGTACCTGCATTACCACATATAAGCATTTCATACATACATATAGATATCACAACTGCATCACATCCTACACACAACACCTACTAGCGCAATTTACATTTGCATTATCATATTCATCTGCATTAGATACATTCACATTTGCATTTGCATAACATATTAAAAACACAAAAGCAAAAATATATATTTCATTGCATCATGTACATATTTGCATCCATATCATAAGCATCACATCGAAACATACATCATAGAAATACATAGAAGCATCACATAGGAACACATGCATATAGCTACCGCAAAGGAGAATCATCTCATATATATAAATCAAAAGTGTCATGATACAATGATGTCAAAATCCTATGGCTACAATCACCCGCAGGTGTCTACATCATCATACAAAAATGGTACAATACTGATACATAGGGAGCCCTCTACGGCTATGATGAACTCCCTCCCTCGGAGCTGCCTGGCCTCGACGGAATCTGAGCCCCTGAAGGACCCACCCCAGGATCATCCCTCCCGTCCCCTCTCTCTGGTGGTGGTGGAGGACCCATAACCCCACCGCTGGATGCTTGTCGCCTCCGGCTCCCTCTCATAGCTATCGCTGTCCGTGATGGTCTATGGAAGCTCCTCGCCCACTGATCAGCTGGCACTACACCATAATTTAGATCTCTCCAGTAGGCAATCTCCTCCCCTGCCCACAGGACATAGGCGTATCCAGCCCCTGTGTCCTCTGCCACCTGCCTCCCAACCCTTAGTGCTATCTCAGCCTCTATGTAGCGCTGAATGGCCTGGTCCCGCTCCCACTCAGTATCTTTGAGCCACCTCCTGAGTTTATCCCTCTCCCTCTCCAGGTCCTAGATCTCATCTACCTATCCCTGGCAGATCTCCCTCAGCTCTGTCAGCTCATCCTCCTCCGCCTTAGCCCCCTTTGGCTCCCCCTGTACCTATGCCTGCCCCTGTGCCTATGCCTATACTGGTGGCTATACCTGTACCTATCCTTGTACCTATCCTTGTCTCTGCACCTGTCTGGGACCCTATGCTGCTAGCACCTATAGTGGTAATCCACCGTGACCCCTCACCACCTGAGCCTGTCTGTCCTCTCCACCCTCCCTCAATGATGCCACTCTCCTCTCTCCAACTACCCCCTCCTCCTCCGTCGGCCTCTCCCCCCATCATCTCCATCATCATCACCTTCCCCACCACCATCTACATCTAGTAACTCTCCTAGATCTGTCAAGCGTGGGAATGGATGCTCGGCCCAATATGCTGTGTACTCTACATCCATGCTAGCATCCTTGATCTCTGGCGAATATGTCCCAGGGTAAGGGCATCATCTCCACTAGCTATGTAACAGCCTGATCATATGACAGTAGCGGCCCAAACTACACCTGATCCCTAACAGTCCGTGCATACATGCCTGAACCTGGTAGCATCCACTGGATACTGCCAAATTGCTTGCCCACCCTGTCCACCAGCTGCCTCTCCAGTACATAGGGTGTCCACCCAATCAAGTACCCGCTCCGGAAGGTGTAGGGAAGCTCTACTGCATCATCCTCCCATTGCTCACATCCTAGGTACGGCCTCCATATAACCATATCAATATCATCTATAACCCACCACCAGTGCTCTAACCTGCCAATCCATGGCTGCAAGGTGATCATGTTGTACAAATGCACGAAACTGCGTCTGTGATGTCTGCCCCTGAAGTGTATCGGTCTCATCACCGGTAGATGCTCATAGGCCCACACCTGTAACAATGTGACCCCGTAGCCCAATCCCACTGACCCATGGTACAGAAACTAATGTAGCTCGTAATATAAGTGCGCTAGCATGGACGGTCCCCAGGCATATCTGGTGTGCTATGTCACCAGTGTCTCCAATGCACCTCCCCAGCCCATAGTCAACCCTCGTGTCACTCTATCTGGACATAAGAACCCACTAATCGCTCCTCCTACCACTGCTGGTAGTGCCAATCCTATCTGTGTCATGGTATCCCATGCCACATGCCCTACCCTCATCTCCAGTCCTGGGTCCTAGAACACTCATCTCAGGGCCTCCCTGTTTCCATCTCGATCATAGGGAATCAACTCCCCATCGATTGGTATCCTCAAAATCCTGTACACATCCTCCAGGGTGACTGTCATCTCCCCCATCGACAAATGAAATGTGTAAGTCTTGGAGTGTCACCTCTCCGCTAGTGCAGTCAGTAGTCCCATGTTCGCTCGAAACTCAGGCACATACAGGATATGTCTTAGACCCATAGCCTTAATCACATCTCGGTCCTCAAATGTTAGCTCAGGTCACAACCTCTGAGTTGATGGGAATCTCTCCCGTGACTCCAACATAGGCAAATACTCCTGCAGTCAAGCCAATCAATCATGTCAGTCATAGTGGCATTCACTGTTCATCACAAAATGCTACTTTTTATCTAAGTGCATATGGTACTCTATCCTAGTGACACTCACTGTTCATCACAAAGTGTTGCTTCTATCCTAGTGGTACTCCCTGTTCATCACAAAGTACTACGTGTTTTGCACTCCCTATTCATCACAAAGTGTTGCTCACATTTGCACTCACTGTTCATCACAAAGTGTTGCTCATATTTTAGTACTCCTTGTTCATCACAAAGTACTATATCTTGGTACTCACTGTTCATCACAAAGTGCCTTGATCTATCCTATCCTAGGGCCTCTACTTGAGTGAATCCTCTTGAGTAGTTTCCTAATTGGCAACGTATGTTCTATCACAGAATTGTCAATCCTAGCCCTATTTGTTATCCTAGTCTTCCCTAGAGGACCTGCTTGAGTGTATCCTCTCAGCAGCTTATCCAATCGACAGCGTATGTTCATCACAGAACTGCCAATTTGACCTAGAAGACACAAATTCACATTTTTTGGACACAAACGTGCTTTCCTGACATAAATGCGCTTAGAGACTGCACAGACGCGCCTAGCGAGCATAGACGCGCCTAGCAAGCACAGATGCGCCTGGCACAAACACAGACACGCCTAGACATTTTTGACATTTTTTGGACCCTAACCTAGAGCACATTTATTACCCTATCTAGCATGCATTAAGGACAACAATAAATGCAACAAAGTACGAGGAGGTTTTGCGGTACTTACCGGCTCTCCTACCTCTATTGGCCTCTAGAATCGGCGAGCGCGGTCGAATCTGTGAACCAAAGCCATCGCTACTGACTGCTGTTGCTTTATTTTCTCTCTACACTCTGCTCTCGTGGATGTGTAGATGACAATGAGGATGTATTTCCCTCATGGTCTATCTTATAGACTGCCCTAGCCCTCGTTTCCCGAGTCAGTCTTCTTTATCCCGTGACTTTGTCACTTTATCTGGTAAATCCATTCTAGCCTTTCTTTCTTATCGAGAGATTGTCTGCGATCTTTTCAGACATTTTTTCATCCAATCTCTCGAGGGGGCATATCATTCCCATCTTGGGGCAACTCTGTATCAATTCATCTTATCTTCTTTGAAACAACGCGATAAGCCGCATTGTCTCAAAGAGGGGCAAAATGTAGACACCTAAAATTGTCCAGTCTAATTAAATAAATATTTTATTTATTTAATTATCTAAGCTTAATTCTTCTATTAATTAAATAAATCTTTATTTATTTAATTAATTCATTTATCCTCTTCTAGCCTTATTTCTCATTTAAATAAATACATTTATTACCCTTTTCCTAAATTAAATAAATATCTTATTTATTTAATTGATCCCACTTCTTCTATTAATTAAATAAATCTTTATTTATTTAATTAATTCATTAACCTTTTCTACCCATGACACATGTCATTCATCTCTTAATTCATACACTACCTACCCCTTTCATTGTTTTATTATTTCTTTTACCTACCCTCTAATCATAGCTGACCTCCTTTTACACCTCTCAATCTTATCCCTCCATTTCTTATAGTCTCTTCTAAATAAGGAGATGCTTCCTTCATTATCAAACCCTAATCAATCATCCTAATGACTTGACTACTTGATCAATTGTCTACTTGGCATATGTGATCCTACTTGCAACCATATTCCATTCTTTGTTGAGCTCTTGTGCACACATAAAATCTGAGAGCAAATATATCAAGCAAGATCAATGGAGATAGGAAGAATGGAGATCCAAACCCTATTGGACATGTGATGGTATAATCTTTGTGATTTCATTTGATTTGCATTGTCTTAGGTAATCTTCATATGTTATGGTGGATCCTTGTTGTTGTTAGGCTAGGGTTTTGTGGTTGAAT
Organism: Cryptomeria japonica; assembly: GCF_030272615.1. Classification (NCBI taxonomy): domain Eukaryota; kingdom Viridiplantae; phylum Streptophyta; class Pinopsida; order Cupressales; family Cupressaceae; genus Cryptomeria; species Cryptomeria japonica. The sequence continues at coordinate 977,550,037 of NC_081407.1, forward strand.
TCATTTAGCCTTTCAATATCATTATTATTGTTATCCATTTTCACCATAAACAAGTGGTTTTACTACATCTTGTGGTGGAAACCCTAATATTCTTCACCATTACATTTTGGTGACCTAAAATCTTACACCTTTGATTCTAATATATGTTCTTCGGTTTAATTGTTTATTCTTTTTCAAATTTAAATTTACATTTGCAATTTTAATTTCCAAATGAATTACATAAATTTAGAGGTTGAATTCACAAAAAACCCTAATTTTTAATTCTAAAATCAAACATTTGGGTTATCTAATTTGGATTAATTATATCAGACTTGATTGTTTATGCAATTTAAAATTCAAATTTGCACTCATTGATCTAATTTTCAATTGAATTACATAAATGTAGTGGTTGAATTCACAAAAACCCTAAATTATAATTATAAAATTTACTCGTGAGTTTCATAATTTTTCAATTTTTTTAGATATGATCTTTATGATATGCTATGCTATGATCTAGATCCATTTATCTTTCAAATTCATGAATCAAATTGCTTAATTAATTGATTAATCAATCAAATTTAATTTTTTTGCATTGTTTAATTACAATTTTCAAATTTCCCTCCTTTGTATATGAGTTTTACTACCATTAGTCCTACCTAAAATTTTCCCGTGAGATGAAGTTGTAAAATTAAGGCTTCCCAAGGTTTAATTACTAAGGATATGGAGCTTAATTTGGATAGCTTATATTTCATGAGAATGTCAGTGGTTCCTGTAATCCAACAAATGATGTCATTTATTTTCACAATTCTTATGATGTGGATGAATCACTAACTAGGATTTCATTGATCAATTGGAAAAGATTGACAATAAATTTGAAAATCTTCAACAATGGATGAGTCGACAATACCCGAAAAAGTGAGACAATCCCATTGATTAAAGGATTAAAAAGAATGGTTCAAAGTGATAAACTTGGTGTTGATTTATTGTGTGTCCTTGCTCATATTGTTGACACTAATATATCATGCCTATGAAAAGTTGTGTCAAAGTCTCTGGTTACACTCAAGCTGCTAGTCAAGTCAATCATTCCATTCCTATGCCTACATCCTTGCCTAGTGTGCCTAACTTTACATCTTCTATCATGACTAATTCCACACAAAATATTAATCCTATACATGTTAGTCAAGGGAGCAACCTTGTTAATCAAAATTATTTTATACCTCCTTTTGTGAGTGTTCCATTTGTGACCCAATAATCTGGGTATGTGCAAGATTATGATGGGCCAAACATGCCCTTAGGTGGCAATGAAAATTAGAATAATAGAGTTGGGAAACTTGACATAAAAAATTGAATAAGTTACCAACATTATTTCAAAAATATGTAAGAATAAATTTGTATGCAGTTTCTAAGCGATTAGGTTGTTTTATGAAAATAAATAAATTTATTTGACAAAAAATTGAAATTTCAACATCGTAGCACTAAAATTTTAGGAAAAAGATAAGAAGTAGGTGTCTATCTGACCACCCTAACCACAATAAAATCATAATATTTTAGATATAAGTAGAAGACTTGAATGTCTGGATAAGACACACACACACACACACACACACACACACACACATATTAATAAATAATTAATTATGATTTTTTTACTACAACTTTTTAAAAATATAAAAAATTATATGTCTGACCACCATAGCTTGGTGAAAATTTGATGAAATTCATTTTTAAATAAAAATCCTATAGTATACAAAGCATAGAATGTGATGCATGTTTCAGATTCAAAAAATGTGATACTATTTGAAAGTTATAGATATTTTTCATCCAGCTTATCAATCGGGACTTTAGTCTGGATATTACCACTTTTTGACCTCTCGTGATCCTGCATATACCCATCTCCCATACCTAAATATCATAGTGTTACACCTCCTTACTCTTAAACTCAACCTACATACAATAATATTACTCTTCTATCCCAATCCACTATGTCCAATCTCAATCCATCCACTGAAGCAACCATCAACAACTTAGCCCAAACCGTTTCATCCTTAAAACAACAACTAGCTTCCATTACCCAATATAAGTTTAATGCGCCTGCATTTGACATAGAGAGCCCATTATCCGATGACATTGTCTATGTTGTCCCTCCTAAACATATGAAAGTCCTTGAATTGGAGCTTTATAATGGAAAAAGTGATCCCTTAACTCATGTGAAAACATTTGAAACTTTGTGTAGTGACTTTGCTCATGATCAAAGACTTATGGCTAAATTGTTTGCTCAAACCTTTAGGGATAAATCTTTGCAATGATATTGTTCTTTTCCTCCTTATTCTATTACATCATTTCAATAATTAGCTAATGCTTTCATTTAACAATTTCACAATAATATTGGTCCTAAGATTACTTTGATTGATTTGGTTCATTTTAAGCATTGTGTTAAAGAAAACATGACTGATTTTATTGGTAGATATAAAAATTTGTATTCTCAAATTGCTTATCTTATGCTTGATCAAGATGTTCAAAGAATTTTTGTTTCAAATTTACTAAAAGACATTAGGGATAAGATTCTCTTTTCTGACTTTACTTCCTTTATGCAGTTGTGCACAATGCTTCATAATTATCAGCTTCAAGTGAGTCAATTTGAATCATCTACTTCAATGGCTCTAGGTGATAAGAATGGGAGTGCTCAACAACATTTTTTGAAGTTTAAACTGAACAAGGGATACATCAAGATCAATGACAACATTAATACTCAAGTGGTAGCCATGACATCAGGTGTGACCCCTTTATCCAAATACTTTAAAAAATAATTTAATCTTTGCATAGCATAATGACACAATTGATAAATAAAATATGTTGAAAATTCCTCCCATCAAGCTACTTGATTCCTCCAAACTTTTTTCACCTTACCATGATCCCAAATCATTTTGACAACTTCATCATCAAGTTGGTCATGATACTGAGAAATGTTATACCTTAAGGAGTAGGATTCAAGATTTATTGATAAAAACACCATATCCATAACTAGTGTGAATGACAAAGAAAACAAATCCATAGCTCCTCCTAATCAAAACCTTCAAATTTTTACTAATCCTTTGCCTTCCCATTCGACTTGTGTGGTTGAGTCTGAGCCTTTTTCATATTCTCCCATTGACCTTGGCCTTTAGTCTAATAATATGGGGAATCTTGTTGATAAACCTACACCTCCTAAGGACCTATGCATTACCTTTGATCCTAGTGAGACTATTGATGCACTTGATGGCCCACTATATATCACTGCGAAGATCAAAGAAAAACTCTCATGAGGGGTTCTCATTGATCCAACATGTATGGTGAATATGATCACTAAAGAATATATTTATACTTTACAATTGCATCAACTAACATATGATAGATTTGTTGTAGTTGTTAAAGTCTATGATGGTTTCTCTTGTCATACTATTGGCCCTATTAATCTTCCCATTGAGGTTGACAATAATTGCTTAGATGTCATTTTAGCTGTCATTCCTACATCAGATCAATTTCGTGTGAAGTTGGGACATCCTTACCTCTCTTCCACAAAAGAGATCCCTTCTACTATTCATAAATGTCTCAAATTCCCTCATAACAATTAATCATAGAATATATTAACCCAGGGTGAGGCATAGAGATGCCACCCTTGATTACTTTTGGCCTAAACAATCTGACCGTCTTAAGCCTCAAAGTGCTACTCTTTTTATCTCTTATCAAAAGTGGAAGAATGAGATGATCTTATCTTTGAGTAAGCCTAGAGACCCTAGACCTATTCCTCCTCATGATGGACCCACTCTCCTTCCTACATGTCTATTCCTCCTTTATATGCTGCAATTCCACTTCCTACATCTTACAAAGGGAAGCACCCAAAATATCCTATTTTTCAACCTAGTAGACCTTCTCCCCTTCATCCTCCTTTAAAGGAAGAAAAGTAGTATATGTCCATTGATCCTAAACCATCACAACTTTTGGCTAAAACTACAAGAAACCATTGTGTGAGAGAACATGGATAGAGATGTCGTGCTAAAGCTCATGACCTTGATTCTCAACCTATTTCCTCCCCAAAGATGTTGTCTTCGTCCCATTTGTCTAACCTTCACCTAACCCTGGGAAGGAAGTTCAACCTAAATCATGAAGATTAAAAATTCTTAAGAAAAATGATGGTTCATGTTCTATTCGTATATTAAAGATCCTATTTTCATTAACCTTGATGAAGAAATGGATGAAAATGATGTTCATGATAACAATGTTGATGATAATGATTCAAATAATGAATATGATCTTGTTGACATTGACAATGATTTATCTAAACAATTCTCAAAAGTGTTAATCCTTTCTCCTAGTGATAGAGAAAGTGACTCATCATTAGAGCATGGTCCTTATTTGGAACTTGTTGTAAGTCCATCTATTGTGCTTGAAGTTCCTCCTTTTGCATGTTGCCCACCTTCCAAAGATAATGTTCATCAAGATTGGGAGGCAAATGATTTTCTTGATTAGCTTCATTCATGTCATAGATTCTCTCTCTCCTCTCTTGCTCTTTCTATTGTGACATTATTCTATTTATGTCTCACTTCTTTTATTTGTTGTCCCTTGTGTTGTCTACTTGGAGATGATGCAAAGCATTGAGATCTCTTTTGGTATCTTCCATGTTGACTCAAAAGACATATGTGCTTTTATTCCATTATGCTTGTGGTTCCACTAGCTTTGGGGGATGAGGTCAATTCAATACAAATATTTCATTATATACGTTATTTATCATAAGAGCATACTGACCCCAAATTTAGTGGATCCCTTGTGTTTTTATGTTTTGTGACTATTATCCTTTGAATTGTCCTTTCTTGGGGGCATATCATTTTGGTAGCATGCTTGTCTTTGGATGCATGTTACCTTAAAATAATTGCTCTCGATAGGGTGTATGTAATCACTTTAACGTGGGGGCATACACTCCACTCAATGTTTCACTTTATGCACACAATATCATGTTGAACGTCCATAATATTGAGAGGGGAGGGGTGAATTAGTATTCCCTTGAATCTAATAAAACTTTTAAACAACCATCCACATAACATAACTTAATCTAAGAATTAAAATGAATAATAAGAAAAAAAAAATAGTACACCACATAACACTAGGATTTATATGTGGAAAACCCAAGATGAGAAAAACCACGGAGAGGATTAGCTCTCAATATTATGTAACCAGTTACAGTAATACAGGGTGGTTCACTATTGAAGGGGATCACTGCCTATAATATAATAGTTCACTTTTTGAGAACGACTTACAACCAATATTACAAAATATGAACTGTTAAATTATATCTATCATATGCATGAGATATAGTTCCACTGAGGTGCATAATAACTTTCATATTCACTGTACATAAGCATAATATGATAAAAAGATCACACACCTAATCTTTTCTAAGCAACTAAATATATATCAAACTAAGTCTTCATGAAATTGACTCAATCGAGTAAAGATTGGCCCAAAAACCTTTACATGCTACCACTCAATAAATCTTACTATGCTGGAGAAATCAACCAATGTAGAAAAGATCTTATCTATAATCCAAGGAATAGGTGTGATCATCAAAGCTGATAAATTGCCAATGATTCCAAAGGGAGCTAAATCAAAAACTTCATACTACATTATGTCGATAATCAGGGTATGGTATTACTAGACCCATAAGTGTGCCACAATAAAATGTTAACACCTGAAATATTGGATATAGATGTTAGATGAAATATGAAACACATTATCAAAATCTTATGTTTAGGTATCTTGTCGTACAGAGCAATGTGGACCCAAAAAGGTATATGTCAGACCTAGATGCATACTGGAGCATATGGGGCTAATACCGGAATATGCTAGACTCATGTTGCCAAATCACAAAAACATCAATGACATCAATGCCAACATTCTAACAATCTCCCCCTTTGTCATTGATGGCAACATTTCAACTAATATAACATATACAAAATTGTTCATACATTTTCATATATACAAGAATTGTCCTATAAAAATCGTTTGCTAATATTATACACAACTATTCACTCCCCCTTTGACATCAATGGCAAACGGTACAAAAATAAAATATTGTACACAAAAAGTCCCCTTGAGAACAAAAAAGAATTAACTAGAGGAGTCTTTGAATTTTTTGAATATGTGCACTCCAACTTCCTGTGTTGGTCTCCCAAAGTTGAATAGAATATGTTAGAATTTATATTTGTACCCTAAGGGAAATGAGAGTGTGTTCTAATTCTTCAGTTGAGTTGGGCTTAGAGAAAGTAAATTTTTGTGCCTTAGATAGGGCATGATTCATCAGAAAAATACAATAACTACACATGTCTCTTAGCTGACCTAGAGGAAGGATAATGTTATCCCTCTACTATTGAAGTTCAAAGTATTTATTGTGTAGTTCCTTAATAGTGAGACATACTAGAATTGGTGAGATCCTGAGATAGCTGAAATTTGTGATAAGGTTATTTAAGTTTTGGCTCAATTGAGTCAATTTCTTCTCTGATGCTCTTTGTGGGCTCTGGCCATTGTAGTTTGTATAGATACACTGTGTTTCCACCAGTAAGACATGCTTGACCACAAGTTATAAGTTGGGAAAGGTTTTTGTTTGCAGTTGCACATTTGGCTTTTAAGTAGAAGATTTTCTTTCTCAGCTTCCTTCTCTTGAGAAAATTTGGCTTTTAAGTCCACTAGAAGATTTTCTTTCTCAGCTTCCTTCTCTTGAGAAAATTTGGTTTCCAAAGAAGTGGAATAGTTATTTATAAAATTTAACAAAGTTTTGAATTTATCTAGGCTAGAGGTAGATGGATCAACTGAGTTGTTCAGTATGACACTTGTAGTGCTATTATTGCCTCTTCAATCACTTTAATCTTTTCCTTTAGGTCTTCAAAGACATATTTCTTAGCTGAAGCCTTAATGGCTTCTCTAATTTGAAACTTTTGGAATGGATAAATTTTGGTGAAATTGAAACAATTAACCATGAAGAAGTAATGGGCTAGAAAGATAGGGTGCAACAAGTAGGCTTTTAAAAGAATCATTGAGGGTATTAGAGTTGGTACTCACCTCTTCTTTTTCCATGTTGTCACCTTTTGTGGCACAATTCTCAGATGCTATCTTTTTTCCTTCTTTCTCTTCCATTCTATCCAACATCTGTTTTGAGTTGTCCAGGGGACATCAACAACTTTAAGAACATCTATGAGAGGATTTTCATCCATTAAAATATTATCAGAAATATGATTATCAAATACAACATTTTCAATGACAATGTTGTCAATGACAACTTTAGTAGACACATTTTCAGGGGCATTTGAAAAAGGATTAGGCAAAATTCCAAGTTTTCTTGCTATTCACTTGACCAATTCTATAGTTTTTACCTTCAAAATTTTTGCAACTTGCATATCTTCCATAAGAGCATCTAATCTCTTCTTGGTTCGGAGCTCAATTTTTGTAGACTTCTTCAAGAAAAGCTCTATTTTCCTTAGAGAGGGTATTTCCAACAACTTCTTGAGTATACTTCTTAATTTATTAGTCCTCTTTCATTTCTTCTTGCCTAATCTTATCCAAATCTTTCCAAAGATCTTGTGGTATATCCTTTTTGAAATCTTCTAAAATAACATTTAATCTAGTGCAATATTGAATGAAAGCTTTTATAATCATCTTCTTATCCTTATCATCAACATCAGTTTGCATATTACCTACTTTTAATTCTCCTTCTAGAGCTATCATATTAAAGAAAATTTCTATGTCCCTAGATTCTTTGACTATTTTCTTACCTTTTCCTTTCTGGACTTGAATTCTGAATCCTTCAACTTCTGATTCTTCTAATTCCACTTCTTCAGATTCAACATCGATAATATTTATTTTGACTTCTATAGGCTTTCGTTTCTTGGATGGAGTGGATGTGGGAATCTCCTTCTTTCTCTTAGCTAGTTTCTCCTTTACGTCATTCGGAGATGCCTTCTCCTTGACAGGGGTACCAGATGAAGCAATGACCCTGCTAGATCTCTTAACATTATCAACTTCTTCATCTGTAACACCCACTTGCTTCATGGATTTATCAATAAATTTTTGTGCATTTTTCTTCCTTTCCTTCTTGGTTTGTTCTATGTGGATTTTCATAGACTTTTCTTGAATAGTCCCAAACCTTTCCTGAGTTTCATCAATTGGACTCTCTAATAAGACTTTTGCAAGTCCTTCCAACATATCCTCAGAGACTTCATAACCTAATGTGAGAATCCAATTGGTTTTGGACACTACAACTTCCATAATCTATTTGTCAGCTGTAATCAGAAAAGTAATATCATTTTTGTACTTCTACACGATAGACTTATTGATCCTTTCCCTATTGTGCACTTTATATTGAAAGATACAGAAAAATGAGGTGAATACAACATCTTGTGCAATAATATCTTGAAACCTCCTCAAACATTCTACAATTTGTGTTTGAAGAATGCTACAAATATGTACTTAAGAGATACTTGAGAGATGTGTTGTCATTGATGTCAACATATTTCTCTATCTGTGACAGTAATGTACTGAAGTTCAGTGAGTTAGTTTGGTCTGTATAGAAAGTATGATGAAGATAAGAGTTTTTGGATTAAAGAGAATTTAGATGGATGTCTATAGTTGATTCAGATCAATTTTCAGAGGTCCGCATGGAAATTTTATTGAGTTACGGGTATCTTTGTTGTGGCTGATTTTTCACTTGTTCAGTGGTGACAGTATTTTGATGTGCATAGCTCTGCATTGTAATATATTGTTCTGCAGATTTGGAGATATGTTTGGGATGTTGGTGTGTGCTCTTAATTCAAGTGGTTCATGGTTTGGAGGTTCACAAGTGATTTTTTTAGGTTGACAGTCATTGCAATTAGTGTTCTTGAGGTCTGATATGAAGATACTGGTGGTTCTACTAATATGTGTTAGTGTGGATGTTGCTATGGTAATTCATGATCCTTTTGGATGTTTCTAGATCGTGTTCCTTTTGTATTGGTGTTTTGCAATGATCATTGAGCTTGTAGTTGATTTTTTTCTTTGGTACATTGGTGTTCTTCATGTTTTTGGCCGACCAGATGATTGTAGCATGTTGGAGATATTCAAAGTGTAATTTTTGGTGTAGTGTGTTCGAGGCGATTGATTTGGGTTTGTGCTATGTCTTGACTAGCATTTCTTGGTCCACATATAGTATTATATTGTATTGAGTGTGATTATATTTTTGTAATTAGGTGGTGAGTGTTGAGCTGACCTTGATGATTCATCCAAGATTGATTTTGTGTATAAATAAATGTAATAACTTTGTATTTGAGGTGTGTGAAGTGAGTGAATGAGTGTGTGTATGCTAAATGTAAACATCTTTTGAAGATAGATAGGAAGTTTGAAGAAGAAAGTTGTTTTGTGCTTCAATGAAACTGAACTAGGCATTAAGGAGATTATATTTTCCAGCTCATTATTTTTGGATGTGATTTGAATTTGTATGTACAGGTATTGAGCCTTCTTAGTTTGAGTAGTGAGCTCTAGGCAATGTGCCTAAATGCATGTGCATTCCCCATTGTAATACTTCTAATGAAGTATACCTATATTGTGGGTTCATCCCCACCGCGGTTTTTCCCTTAACCGGGTTTCCACATCAAAAATCTTGGTGTTATGTGTGTTTATGATGTGTTGTTAATCTATGCTTTCATATTTAGTTATTAGATCTGTATAAATAAGTTTAAGTTGCTTGAGTTTTCTAGACAACTAATTCACCCCCCCTCTCATTTGTTTTCCCTATTTCCAATAATTAGTATCAGAGCTATTTCATCAATTGGTATCAGAGAAGGTTCCTCCAAAGAGGCGTAATTGCTTGAGGTGATCTGAGATGGCAACCCACAAGAAGGAGAGTCTGAGATTTGATGGTACCAACTACTCTCTTTGGAAGAATCACATTGAGTATCATCTGAGATGCATTGGTGAACCTTACTAAAAGTGAGTATACCATTCCTATAGATGGTCCTTCAACTCCGGATGAGATCAAAAGTGCTAAATATAATATTAGGGATAAGGAAGCATTGTTGAGTGCTGTGACTGACTTCGACATGACAAATGTTATGGAATTGTAAGCTGCTCATGAGATCTAGAAGAAGTTAGAAACCTTGTATGAAGGTGATAGTTATGTGAAGATTCCCAAGTTACAGAGCCTAAAATGAAAATATGAGATGTTGAGGATGAGTGAAGATGAGAACATCACTTCTTACATGAAAAAGGTTAATGAACTTGTGTGCAATATCACATGTGTCGATGGGAAGTTGGAAGAATTGGAGATTGTTGCTAAAGTGCTCAGATCTTTACCTGCATCCTACAAGCATAAAATTGCTTCTATTGAGGAGATCGGAACTGTGACAAAGTAACCAAGGACATGTTGATTGGTAAGCTTTTAGCCTTTGAGTTGAGTGAGTTTGGTGACTCTCTTCCTAAGGTAGAATTTGCATTCAAGGCTACTATCACCTAATAGGATAAGAAGAGATATGATCCGAGAGAAATTTATTCAAGGTAGATGTCCAGATATGAGAAGGAGAGGAAGGAAATTTAAGAAGAGTGGGAGCTTGAGGAGATTGAAGCCTTATTTCGAATGGATTAACCAAAGGACTCGGTAAGAATGAATGAAAATTGCCTCTTAAATGTTTTTCTTTCAATAAGATAGGTCATTTTGCCTCAAGGTGTCTGAAAAGAGTTCCTAATCCAAAACCTAACAAAGCTATATTTCAGAAGAGATGTTATTATGCTGCTGATGAAGGTGTGACAAATGATGAGTCTGATAAAGGAAGTACAAGTGATAATGTATGGTTGTTTATTGTTATCAAGGAAGATGATCCAATGCCTACTGACTCTACTAGCTGCATAAATGTGGAAAGAGCTTTGGCTGCACAAGTTGAAGAGAAATATGAATGGGTGATTGATAGAAAATTCTCTCACCATATGACAGGTGATAAGAGTAAGTTTATAAGCTTGGAAAAGTATGAAGGTGGCGTTGTGAAGTTTGGTGATGATAAAGATGGTATAATCAATGGCATAGATTCCATTTATCTTGATGGTAAGCACAATACTGATGATGTCTTGTATATAGAAGGTCTAAAGCATAATATTTTAAGTGTTGGACAGATGGTTGACAAGGGATATGATCTTCAATTCAAGAATAGCAAGTGTAGAATCTTGGGTAGTTTCAGAATTCAGATTGCATCAGGTACAAAGACTAAAGGTAATATCTTTCATTTAAATAGTGCTTGTAAAAGATGTTTGATTGATTAGGTTGATGAAAGTTGATTGTGGCATGGAAGAATGTGTCATGTGAATTTTGATTACATTGTTAAGATAAGTTCTACTCGAGCTGTGAGAGATCTTCCTAGGTTGATAAAATATACTAACTCTATGTGCAAGGAATGTTAGGGAAACAAACCAGAGTTACTTTAAAAAGTAAGAAGTATTGTTCAAGTGGATTATTGGAACTTGTGCATACTGATTTGTATGGTCCTTCTAGAACCAGAAGTTTGCAAGGAGATAGATATTTCATGTTGCTGATTGATGATTATTCTAGGATGATGTGGGTTACTTTCTTGAGGGAGAAGTCTGAAGCTCTAGACAAATTAAAAAATTTCAAGGCTATGATTGATATAGAGATAGGTTTTAAGTTGAAGTGTCTGAGATCCAACAAAGGTGGTGAATTCACTTCTGGTGAGTTCAATTCATATTGTGAAGAACATGGGATAACAAGATAGTTGTCTACTTTGAGAACCCCTCAACAAAATGGAGTTGTGGAAAGGAAGAATATAACCATTCAAGAAACTACTAGAACAATGATGTTGGAAGGAAATGTTTCACATATCTATTGGAGAGAAACTATGAGTATTATTGTTTACACTCTTAACCGGGTGCATATCAGTGGTGCTATAGGTAAGACTCTCTATTAATTATTGTTTGGTCATGCTCCTACTATTAAAAATTTTAAATTTTTTGGATGTAAATGTTATATCAAGAAGGATGAAGATTTAGGAAAGTTTGATGCTAGATGTGATGAAGGAATATTTCTTGGTTATTATACCAAAAGAAAAGAATAGTGATCCTATAATAAGAGACTGAGAAAGATAGTTGAGAGTGCAAATGTCAAGGTTGATGAAAGCAATCAGATACAATTCAGATTTTGCAGATATGATTCAGATGATCAAAATTATAGTACAAACAATGGGAAGCAACCTCAAACCCAAAATCAAGTTCAGAAGATTTCGATGAATCCAGTGCCTCAGGGAGAAGGAACTAGTGCAAGTGGTGAAGAAAAATCACAAGAGTCTGAAATTCAAGAAAATCCTAAGACTCCCAGGTATGTAAGGTTGAATCATTCTAAAAATCAGATCATAGGAGATAGAAATATAGGTGTTTGAACAAGAAGAAGGATAGAAATAAAGGTGTTCAAACTTTTACCCCTGTGGCAACAATTGAAGCTGTAAGTTTTTTTCTTGCTTTTGCTGCTTACAAGGATTTCAAAGTCTATTAGATGGATGTCAAATCAGCATTCCTGAATGGTGAGTTGGAAGAAGAGGTGTACATTGAGAAATCAGATGAATTTCAATTGTCTGATCAAGGAGATATGGTTTTCTGGTTGAAGAAATCTTTGTATGAACTGAAGCAAGCCCCAAGAGCATGGTATGCTAGATTGGATAAGTATTGTTGAACCTAGGATTTAACAAAGGCACTACTGATAGTAATATGTACTTCAAGATTGATCATGATAACATTTTAATTGTTGAAGTTTTTGTTGATGATATTATCTTTGGAGGGAATGATAGTTTGTGCCAAAAGTTTGCTAATGGAATGCAAAATGAATTTGAAATGCCTATGATTCGAGAGATGAAATTCTTTTTGGGATTGTAAATCACACAGTCAAAAAAAGGGATCTTTATATCTTAGTCCAAGTATGTAAAAGAGTTGTTGAAGAAGTTTGGTTTGGAAGATTCAAAATTGGTTGGTACTCCTATGATGATTAGATGTAAGTTGACTAAATATGATGATTCCCCTAAGACAAATAAAACTAGATATAGATCTATGATTGGTGTGTTGCTCTATTTGACTCAAACCAGACCTGATATCATGAATGTCATTTATCTTGGTGCTAGATTTCAAGATGATCCTAAGGAATCTCATGTTGTAGCTGTCAAGAGAATTTTTCAAATATTTGAAAGGACTAGTAAATTTTGGTATATGGTATCCTAAAGATGATGATTTCACTTTGAATTCTTTTGCTGATGCTGATTGGGCAAGAGATGTGGATGACAAAAAGAGTACTAGTGATGGTGCATTTTTCTTGGGAAAATGATTGGTTTCATGGTTGAGAAAAAAATAGAATTCTATTTCTCTATCTATTGCAGAGGCAGAGTATATTGCTACTACAAACAATTGTAATATACTCTGCAAACAATTGTACTCAGGTGGTATGGATGGAGCAAATTTTAAAAGAAATCAGAGTAGTGTATGATGAGCCTATTTCTATTTCCTCTGACAACTGAAGTACAATTAACATTTCTAAGAATCTGGTGTTGCATTCAAAGACTAAACATATATCCATCAAGTTTAACTTTTTGAGAGAAAAGGTAAATGAGAAGGAAGTCAGATTAGAGTATGTGTCTACTAAGGAACATATTGCAGACATCTTCATGAAGCCTTTGCCTAAGGATACTTTTTAGTATCTCAAAGGGAAGTTAGGGGTGTGATGCTGAGAGCCTTGGAGCTTTGTTTGTTACACCTTCTTGAGTGACTTGACCTACTCAACCCTTCAACTACTCAAGTCCTTCCTATGGCACTTGGTAGGGGTTATGCTACTGGGAACTTCAAGGTATGAACCTTCTTGACTTGCCTCCTAGGTATAGCCAATGGTTTTTGGTCAATCAACTCCTCCACTTGAGGCTGCCACCTCAGTTACTCACACACTCCTCTCCTAGGCTCCAACCACTCCTGCAAGGATCTTAACTCACAATCTCTTCCTATGGTTTTCCAATGCATCAAAAAGGTGTAAAGTTCTAATGCCAATAGCTAATAAGATGAGAGGGGGGAGCGGGTGAATCATACAAACTTAATCTTCCATAAAATGAACAGATTCAACCTCGGTAACTTATACTTCAGCAATATAACCAAAAACTGCTAAACATGCAAACTCATAAACACATAATCATCATAACACATATAACACCAGATTTAACATGGAAACCCAAATAGGGAAAAACCACTGTGGGATTTTGGACCCACTAAGAAATATACTCTTCTAGAGTATGCTCGATTAAAAGAAAATCCTATTAAAGATTACAAACAAATTGTTAGATGTGACCTGGTTAAGGGATTTCCCTCAGATCTGTTAGGATCTTCACTTTGTTAGAAGTGACCTTGTCAAAGGATTTCAAACACTCATTTAGAATGTTACCTTGCTAGAGGGTTTACAAATAAGACTGTTAAGTCCACTCGATTAAGACATTTTTTGTCACTTACAAAATAATAGTAATAAAAATATATCTACAACTTCACATCTAAAATGCTAAAGCAGATTCTATTTTGCTCAAAACAATCTAGTCATAGGACTTATCTTGTCCCTCTGCTGGGCTCCCCTACTCTATTATTCAAATAGGTCTTCAAGCTTATGTGCTCGGTAATCACTATGTAGCGTCCCTGTTGTTACACTTACCCACATACATTGTTCATCAACAATTTCTTATTTATAAATAATTTGCTAACCACTGAATCTCCTTGATCACATTTCCCATGATCAATCTTAGCCATCATATCTTCAATCTTGACCAGGTTCAATGCATCCTTCGATCTGAAAATGTTTTACCTTGCCTAGGGACTTGCATTCCTTTCTTGGAACTTGCACAAGGTTATTGCGGTTCAATCTGCGCTGTAGATCTTCTTGCCAATCTTCTATTGCCATAGATCCTTAACAAACTTCATGCACAACATACCAATCATTTAATCAACTCCAACTCATCATTGTCCTTCATTAAATATTGCTTGTATTCATCCAATGTGATCTGTCATAACTTGTTTGTAACTCGATAAATACTAAACTTTACTCGGTAGTCATTCCACCTTCATTAACCGATATCGATAACCTTAGGGTTTACCGACTAGGTTCTTTACTCGGTGACATAGTATAGTATTAACCTTACAATCAACAACATTTGTAGGATATCAAAACAATCTAAACATCATGATCTCATCATTGTCTAACTTGGTAATAGTTGCCCATTGAATATCTTATTTCTCCCCTTTCTTATCACATTCTTTCTATGTCACTTACCGACCACTTAATACTCATCAAAACATACTTCTTAAGATATGGCAACATCATACTGAATCAGAAAATCAATTTCTTGACATCAATGACAAAATAATGTTATAAAGATAGTTATCATCATTTTTCAGTTGTATCAATAATCTTCAACAACCTTCTCAATATCCTTAATGAATATCAACAATCTCCTTCTATTGAAATGCCAACAATCTCCCCCTTTGGCATTGATGGCAAAACCAACTTTTAAATGGTAATACCAACAAGATATTCAAATTGATTCAGATTTAGATTGTTGTTAGACTTCTCCTGTTATCCTTGAGCTATTAAAATCTTCTGAAGTCTTCTCCCTTTTGTAATCTTCTCCCCCTGTCATTAGTCTTCCGTTATCTTCTTCATTTAGGATTTTACCATTTAGTCTTCTCCCCCTTTGACAACAATGCCAAAAAGTAAAAGAACTAAATGATGATTTCTTCCTCTATGAAGTGATTTGCCTTGCTGTGTAACATCTTAGTCTTAGTCAGAGCAACTTGTCTCTATTCACTATTTCCTACACACCTTTAGAAAACCTTCTAAAGTGCGTAAATCAACATGAATCCACACATAATATTCTATAGATTCATCAAATTGATGCTTTTACTGAACTCTTTCAGTGAGTAGAAGATAGGGGTAGGACCCTTAACTTGCTTCTAAGATACTCAAAAGTGTCCCTTAGCAGTGGCTTTGTGAAGATGTCTACTAATTGCTCCTTTGAACTGATATATTCCAGCACAACTTTCTTCTCTTGAACCTCTTCTCTGAGATAATGATACTTTATAGAGATATGCTTTGTCTTAGAGTGCATTACCAAATTCTTTGAAATGTTAATGGCACTAGTATTATCATAGAATATAGTTACTAGCTCGGTAACTTTCTCATTTATACCTTCCAATAGTTGTTTGATCCATGCTATATTTGTGTAGTTCAATGCTATAGCAACATATTCAGCTTCTGTTGTTGACTGTGAAATACATCCTTGTTTCTTGCTAAGCCAACTTACTAGTCTTTCTCCCAAAAAGAAAGCTCCACCACTTGTGCTTTTCCTGTCATCTATGTTGCCTACCCAATCAGCATTAGTATAAACTTTCAAATCAAAATCATTCCTCTTTTCATATACTAAGCCATAATCTGTAGTGTCTCTTAGGTATCTGAAAATTCTCTTGATTGTTGTCATATGGGTTTCCTTGGGATCTGCAGAAAATCTTGCAATAATACATATTGCATGTGCTATATCCGGTCTGCTATGCACAACATATTGCAACTTCCCAATCATAGATCAGTAAAGTGTCTCATCAACAACTGCAGATTCTTCATTCTTTGATAGTTTAAAGTTAGTAGTCATAGGAGTACTTACTGGTTTAGAATCCTCCATTCCAAATTTCTTCAAGATTTCCTTTATGTACTTGGATCGAGTAATGAAAATCTCATCTTTCATTTGCAGTATTTGTAAACCTATAAAATACTTTATCTCACCAATTAATGACATCCCAAATTCTTTGCTCATTTCATTTCCAAAGTTCTTGCATAAGGAGTCACTACCACAAAAAATAATATCATCAACAAATATGGCTGAGATTAGTATTCCATTGTCCTCATCACTCTTCATGTACATGTTGTTGTTTTCACTTGTCCTTATAAAACCAATTTTGATTAAATAAGAGTGCAGTCTTTCATACCATGCTCTAGGTGCTTGTTTCAGACCATATAAAGCTTTGTTCAATTTGCATACCCGATCTTTACTTTTGTCTTCAACAAATCCTTCAGGCTGTTCAATATAAACTTCTTCTTCTAGTTTACCATTAAAAAATGCAGATTTAACATCCATTTGATAGACCTTGAAATTTTTGAAAGCAACATATGCCAACAATGTTCTTACTCCCTCAAGTCTAGCCACAGGTGCAAAAGTCTCACCATAATTTATTCCTTCTTCTTGAGCATAACCTTTGCAAACTAGTCTTGCTTTGTTCCAAATGACCTCACCTTTTTCATTTAGCTTGTTTTTGAAAATCCACTTTGTACCGATTACATTTTTTTCCTTCGGTCTTGGGATCAGTGTCCATGTGTCATTCTTCTTGAATTGATCAATCTCTTCTATCATAGCATTTACCCAACTTCACTATTAAATGCCTCTTTTACTATTCTCGGTTCAAATTCAAATATCAGACATGTGTTCTGTCTCAGTTTGTTCCTTGTCATCACTAGATCATCCTTATCTCCTATAATCTGACTTGATGCATGATGTCTTCTGACATATTTGGCTATTATAGGCTCGGAAGGTTCTGTATGAACTTCTTCATCACTCGGTAACTGGACATTATCTTCATTTTCTTCAGCAGCTTTCTCGGTTGAACATAAATGAATTCTTCATAATCTTTTGGTTCTTTGGAATTTCCTTCATCATTTCTTTCTGCAAATTCATCAATTTTCACATTTGCACTTTCTACTATTTTGTTAGATGATTTGATCAGACATTTAAATGCTTTACTTCTAGAAGAATAACCAAGAAATGTTCCTTCTTCACTTTTCTGATCAAACTTTCCATTTCTATCATCTTTGTGAACATAACATCTACTTCCAAAGATTTTAAAATAACTTACATTAGGTTTCTTGTCATACCAGATCTCATATGGTGTCTTCATAGTTCCTTTCTTCAGTTGAACTCAGTTTAGGGTGTAAACTGCAATGGTGATTGCTTCTCTCCAAAATGTTTGAGTTACCCTTTTTTCTATCATCAGGGTTCTTGAACAATCCATAATTTATCTATTTCTTCTCTCAGCTATCCCATTTTGCTGAGGTGTTCTCGGTGCAGATACTTGCCTTTTTATACCATGATCATTGCAGAATAAGTTAAATTCATCAAAAGTGAACTCTCCTCCTCTATTAGATCTAAGACATTTCAGTTGTCTTCTTGTTTCATTTTCAACTCTTGCCTTGTACCATTTAAACATTTGAAAGGCTTATGATTTTTCTTTTAAAAACATAACTGACATCATCCTTGAGTAATCATCCACAAATAATATGCAATATTTATCACCATAATAACTTTGAACTTTCATGGGACCACAAAGATTAGTGTGTACTACGTCTAAAATTCCTTTAGAAGTGTAGGCCTTACTTGTAAAGCTTGATCTTGTCATTTTACCCATCTGGAATGCTTGACATGTAGCATTCTTAGGTTTTTCTAAGCTTGGTAGACCTCTTACTCGGTGCTTCTTGCTTATTTTGATCAGATTATCAAAATTTACATGACAAAACCTTTTATGCCATAACCAGGTATCATCTATCTTAGCATAAAGACACTTGTTCTGAGTTGAGTCAAGATGAAATGTATTACCTTTTTTTTGTGTCCCGGTAGCAACTAACTTTCCATGCTTGTCATGAACTTTGACAATTCCTTTCTGAAATTCTATTTGGTATCTTGTATTGTTTAGCTATGCTACACTCAACAAATTGTATTTCAATCCTTCAACCCAGTATACATCATCACATTTAGCGTTGTTAAGAAGTGTTATAGATCCTTTACCTTTCATCGGACATGGTGCATCATTACCAAATCTTACATAGCCTCCATCATAGTCTTCTAATTTAACCAACTTGTGTTTATCACCTGTCATGTGATGTTAGCATCCACTATCTATGATCCAAGAATCATTATTATTTATGTGAGATATTAGGGCTTTTTCTTCATACCTTTCTTCATTTGATCCATCTTTAATAGCCACATAAACAACCTCCTCAGTATCAGTTTAATCAGATTTATCATCGTTGGATTTCTCATCAGCTACTAGGCATGTCTTTCTGTCTCTCCTTCTGAAGTCTCGGTGTCCTCTATATTGGTTGTCTTTCTGCCTGTTATCTTGGTATTCTCTCTTTTCACTAGATTCTTTGTCAGGGAAGTTAGATGCCATATGTCCTATTTTATCACAATTGAAACATTTTAAAGCTAGCTTTCCTTTATACTTACCTTTTCCTCTTGGTAACCTTCTGGCTAACAATGCTTCAAACTCTTCTTGCTTCTTGATTTCCTCATATAGTTTATGCACTTCTTCCATGTTCTTACGAAATCTTTCACTTGCTCCACTATGATTCCCTTCAGAGTACTTACTCATTCTATCATTGTAATCATCAGATTCACCAATATGAAAGGAACTGAATGTAGATTCTACTTTATTTACTAAAGACCCACTGTTATCAAAATTACTTAACTCAAATGCATGCAGCTTACCAATAGTAGCATCCAAAGAAACTGGAATGTTAGGTATAGACCTCAATTCATTTATTGCAGAGACTCGAATGACATAAGCAGGTAGAAGGGTTCTAAGCAGCTTACTTGTTACATCCTTTTCTTTAATAGTTCCTCCTGCTCCTTTAATTTGGTTGACAGTCTCCTTTAACCTTACACTGTATTGTGTTATATTCTCACCTTCATTCATTCTCATGGATTCAAGTTGTCCTCTTAGACTATCTACTTTTTCTCTTTGCACATGTTCATCACCGCCATACACAGATATGAGCTTGGTCCACATTGCTTTTGCATCATTACAACCTTCTAGGTCATTTAACTTTGAGTCGGTCAATGCTGATGTTATTTCAATCATAGCTTGAATATATTCTTGCTTTGCCTTTATCTCTTCCAAGGTCATCGGGTTGGTGCTTGGTGGTATGTAATCATTCTCCAAATAATATGTTGCATATTCTCCAATTCCTAATAAATGCAGTTTCATCTTTTTCTGCCATGTGGAGAAGCATGACTTGTTCAGCTTTGGTGCATCCCTTTTATACATCTTCGGATCTTTGCCTCAAGTACCTTTAAACTTTTCTTCAGGAGTCCAATGCTCTAATACCAATTGTAAAGTTATGATGCCAATAGCTAACAAGGTGAGAGGGGGGGGTAATCATACAAACTTAATCATCCATAAAATCAACAGATTCAACTTCGGTAACTTATACTTCAGCAATATAACCAAAAACTGCTAAACATGCAAACTCATAAACACATAATCATAATAAAACATATAACACCAGATTTAACGTGGAAACCCAAATAGAGAAAAACCACTGTGGTATTTTGGACCCACTAAGAAATATATTCTTCTAGAGTATGCTCGGTTAAAAGAAAATCCTGTTAAAGATTACAAACGCATTGTTAGATGTGACCTGGTTAAGGGATTTCCCTCAGATCTGTTAGGATCTTCACTTTGTTAGAAGTGACCTTGTCAAAGGATTTCAAACACTCATTTAGAATGTTACCTTGCTAGAGGGTTTACAAATAAGACTGTTAAGTCCACTCGGTTAAGAGATTTTCTGTCACATACAAAATAACAGTAATAAAAATATATCTGCAACTTCACATCTAAAATGCTAAAGTAGATTCTATTTTGCTCAAAACAATCTAGTCATAGGACTTATCTTGTCCCTCTGCTAGGCTCCCCTTCTCTGTTATTCAAACAGGTCTTCAAGCTTCTGTGCTCGGTAATCACTATGTAGCATCCCTGTGCTTTCACTTACCCGCATACATTGTTCATCAACAATTTCGTATTTATAAACAATTTGCTAACCACTGAATCTCCTTGATCACATTTCCCATGATCAATCTTAGCCATCAGATCTTCAATCTTGACCAGGTTCAATGCATCCTTCAATTTGGAAACATTTTACCTTGCCTAGGGACTTGCTTTCTTTCTTGGAACTTGCACAAGGTTATTGCGGTTCAATCTGCGCTGTAGATCTTCTTGCCGATCTTCTATTTCTGTAGATCCTTAACAAACTTCATGCAAGGCATACCAATCATTTAATAAACTCGGTAGACATTCTGCCTTCATTAACTGATATCGGTAACCTTAGGGTTTACCGACTAGGTTCTTTACTAGGTGACATAGTATAGTATTAACCTTACAATCTAAACATCATGATCTCATCATTGTCTAACTCGGTAATAGTTGCCCATTGAATATCTTATTTCTCCCCTTTCTTATCACATTCTTTCTGTGTCACTTATCGACCACTTAATACTCATCAAAACATACTTCTTAAGATATGGCAACCTCATACTAAATCAGAAAATCAATTTCTTAACATGAATGACAAAATAATGTTATAAAGTTAGTTATCATCCTTTTTCAGTTGTATCAATAATCTTCAACAACCTTCTCAATATCCTTAATGAATATCAACAATCTCTTTCCATTGAAATGCCAACAAAAGGTGTATTCAATGTTTTTTGAGGTTTAAGACTCACCAAATCCATTGCCTTGGCTTCTTAACCCTTCTAGGTCTCTATTGGCACCTAAATAGGCCTAATTGCATTAACCCTCCCTAGGCGGTGTTAGGGGTTTAATTTGCAAAAATCGCAAACAAGCCTAGAAATAAATCATGGATTTTAGTACCCTTTTGGAAGTTACAGACAATATTGGAAAAGTGCATCTGGGTTATCCATACAAGTGGGGTTTCCAATGTTGCACTATTTTGAAGGGTTTTAGGCCTAGTTGGTGACTTGGCAAGATGGGTCTAAAACTCTTCACCAGTGAAATATCCTGCTTCAAACACTTTTGGGAACCTTCAAGGGGACTTAGAGGAATTTCCATTCATATGCCACTTGGACCTACACCAATCTCCATGTGTTCACAAATCACACTTTCCTTCTTGTCCTAACTCACCTACTCCTAGCGGTGAGCCTAGGGCTTCATTGTTTCTCCTCCTCCTGGACCTGCAACACCAAACACCCTATTGCTAAGATATGTAAAGAACCTAACCTATCATTATTAGTTATTTCAATAGGTTCCATCAAAGAATGCCTAGGTTAGAGTCGTTTCTTGCTCTTAAACCCTACTTGTAAGGGTTTTGCTCCTAGTTGCAAAGAATGAAAGAGATCTCTACAAACTGGAAAAATCAAACCTGAAAATCAACCTTAACAAAAGAAAATACAATTAAATCTCAAAGATTCAATGAGTTTACACCATCTAGTCTGTACTGGACCATACAAACAAGGAAAAATAATACAAAAACTATCAAAAACCAGTGGAAACAAGATTTCTTCAGCTACCAAAAACTTGCTCTTGCATTTCCAATCCTCCAACCCATACAATGAAGTGAAATTTGTCTTATATCCACTTGTTTCATTCGGTTCAACCAACTTCCTAATGCCTATAACCAAAAATGCAACTTTTGCAAGACATTCCAAAATGTTGCTCAACGACTTTTGACAACTTTTGCTTCAGGATGCAATTTTTCATTCTAATGCATTCTAAGGCTCTTAAAGGTCCTCAAACACCCTAGAAGACCTAAAGACAACTCAATTTACTCTTAATACATGAATACATTCATCTGGAGTATTTTTTCTGTGAACTTCCTAAGCATCTCATTTCTTAGGCTAACAACATCATAAGCACAAATGACTCAAACCAAAATTTGGACAACTCAACCATGGCTCTACTGATTCCTCAAGGTCCATTATTACATCAAAAATTAACATACTTAAAATAAATCAAAGATTTCATTCTTGGAGTGCTAGGTGCCCTACACCATACTCCCCTAGGTCAAACTACTCAAGTCCCTTGAGTTATAAGGTCTGAAATATCCACTCCATGCTAAAGAATATCTGCCTCTAACATCCACATGGCATCTGAATCAGGTAACCCTTTCCACTTAACAAGATAGTTCTTGTAGACTCCTTTCCTTGTCTTTTTTACTATCTTGGTATCCAAGATACTCTCTAACTCAATTGGTTGACTAGGTGGGAAATCCTTAACCCAATCTTCATGAACTGGTGATGGCATGTCTATCTGATTTGTTGGTGTCTCTGCCTTGTATGGATAGAGATAACATACATTAAAATTAGGAGATATCTCCAAGGTAGGAGGAAGTTAAACCTCATAGGCATTCTACCCATACTTGTGCACCACCTTGAGAGGTCCAATTTTATTCATCATGAGCTTGATAGGCTGCCCTTTTGGAAGCCTCTACTTCCTAAGGTATGCCAACACTAAGTCTTTGAAAGTGTGCCATCCTCCTTGTTTTATTAGCTTAAACCTTATACTGCTTGGATTTTTGTTTTAAGGACTGCCTTACCTTATCATGCACCTCTTTAATACCTTCTACAAAGTTCTCCCCTTGTGCACTCTTGGGTGCCATTAAAATAAGATCTATGAGCTCTAATATGCCCCTAGGATGGAATCTGTACACTATCTCAAAAGGAATTTTACCTATGCTATGGTTCATTGAGTCATTATATGCATAGTCTTCTTGTCCAAGTACTAGATCCCAAGTCTGCCCATGAAGTTTGGTAAGGCATCTTAGCAAGTTACCCAATGACCAGTTGACTACCTCTGTCTGACCATCTGATTGAGGATGATAGGTAGATGAGAAAGATAACTTGGTGCCCAACTTCCTCCAAAGTGTCCTCCAAAAGTGGCTTAAAAAATTCACATCTCTATCACTAACAATGCTAATTGGAAGACCATGAATTCTGACTATCAATATAGGTGGCATCATTGGTACTCTTGCAAGGTATTAAATGTGCCATTTTTTTGAACCTATCTACTACCACATACACACTAGCAAATCCTCTTGGTGTCCTAGGCAATCCTAACACAAAATCCATGCTCAAACATTCCCAAGGCCTCTGAGGTATGACCAAGGGTTGATATAAACCTGCATTACTTGAGGTTCCTTTTTCTCTTTGGCAGATGGTACATTGCTCTACAAATCTTCTCACTTCTGATTGCAACTTTGGCCAATAATAAAACCTACCAACCTGCTCCAAAGTCTTATCAATGCCAAAATGACCTCCTAGACCTCCTTAATGCTTCTGTTGAATAATATTTTGCCTCATAGAACATTCAAGTATGCAAAGAAGATGACCTTTGAATAGTAAACCCTCTTGTATCATGTATTCTGAATAAGATACACGTGAGGCATTATAAACATTAGAACAAACATTATATATCTCTGCAAAATCTTTATCATCCTTGTAGAGGTAGATTTTAACTCACTCAAACCCACACTTTGCAATTGAATCTCTTGCATGGTCATGATTCTCCTACTTAGTGCATCAACAACTTTTTTGGCTATCCCTTTTTTGTGTTTGATCATGAATTTATAAGATTGTAGGTACTCAATCCACTTTAGGTGTCTTTGGTTCAACTTTTCTTGCCCATTGAGAAAACTAAGGACATGGTTGTTAGTGAAGACTACAAATTCTTTGGGTAGCAGGTAGTGACGCCATTTTTTCAATGCTTGAACCATTGCATACAACTCCAAGTCATATGTGGAGTACCTTTTCTTAGCTTCATTTAACTTTTCTGAGAAGAAAGCTATAGGATGTCCCTCTTGGCTTAAAATTGCCCCTATTTCCCTTTGGCTTGCATCTCATTCTACTGTAAACAACTGATTGAAATCAGACAATCTAAGGGCTGGCAACTCTGCTATCTTGGTTTTCAACCTTTCAAACCCCTTATTGGCTTCCTCTGTCCACTTAAAGTGACATTTAATCCCTCCTTTATTGGTATTGAGAATAGGAGCACAAACATGGCTAAAGTTTCTCAAAAATTTCCTATAAAAATATGCCATTCCATGAAAGCTTCTAACTTCAATTATGCCCCTAGGGATAGGCCAATTAATTATTGCTTCTACCTTGGATCCATTTTTAAACATCCATGAGAAATAACAAAACCAAGGTATACAAGCTCTATTTTCAAAAACTCACATTTTTCAAGATTAATCTTGAGTTGAGCCTCCTTCAACTTCTTCAAAACCATCTCCAAATGCTTGAGGTGTTCCTCCTTGAACCTACTATAGATAAAACTTTCATCAAGATATACAATTACAAATCTACCAATAAACTCAACTAAGACTTCATTCATGAGCCTTTGGAAGGTACTAGGTGCATTGGTGAGGCAAAATGGCATCACCAACCACTCATATAGGCCTGCATTGGTTCTAAAGTTTGTCTTCCATTCATCTCCAGGTCTGATTTTGATCTGATGGTAACCAGACTTTAAGTCCACCTTTTTGAAGTAGCTTGCACCTCCTAGATTGTCTAATAGGTCTCCAATCCTTGGCATGGGAAACTAGTACCTTATAGTAATCTTGTTGATTGCTTTGGAGTTCATGCATATTCTCCATTTTCTGCCCTTTTTAGGCACTAACATAGTAGGAACAACACATGGACTCAAACTCTTCTTGATAAACCCTTTGTCTAAGAGTTCTTGCACTTGTTTGGTGATCTCTTCATTTTGACTAGGTGTCATTTTGTTGGCAGCCTTGTTTGGCAGATTGGCCCCTAGTATTAAGTCTATTTGATGATTTACATTTCATTGGAGGCAAATAATTAGGTATGTCATCCCCTATCACTTTTGCATATTGTTTGAGTAGACCTTGTACCTCGTAAGGTACTTCACTCATTGGATCTGCCTTAGATTCTTCTCTAAGTTTCAACACTATAGCATGGCCTTGATGTCCTTCTTGTTTCAACACTTTGAGAAACTCATTTCCTCTCATCAGCATCACACTTGAGCCTATTTTATTTCTTCCTTTGGTTTAGGTAGTGGATCCATTTGATACTTCTTCACATTCTTGGTGATAAGATAGTTGTTCTTCCCCCCATCATGAGTAGCTCTCACATCATATTGCCATGGATGGACCAACAACAAATGACAAGCATCCATAGGCAATATGTCACGTAATAATCTATCCTTGTACTCAACAATTTCAAAATCAACCCATGCTTGTTCATCTACCAATAAATGTTGACCCCGGTTGAGCCATGATACCTTATAGGGAGTGAGGTGAGGCAATCTTTTCAATTTGAGTTTGTCCACCATTTCAACGAGGACAATATTATTAGTGGAACTTGAATCTACAATCACTTTACAAATCTTCCCATGTGACCTACAAGTGGTTGTAAACAAGCTTTTCCTTTGTAGTGGCTCTTGAGCTTGGGGTATTTTGAGCATTGTTCTCCTCATCATCAAGTTTTATCCATCTGTCACTAGCCCTGCCTTGCTGATTGAAGAAGTTACACTCTGAGTGTCCTCCTCTTGCAACAATTGAGTTCTTCTTTCCCCATGTATGAGCTTGTGGAGCTTGAGGGTTTCCATAGGCACTTACTCATGGTATGGCCAACTTGATTGCAATGATAACACCTACCGGTGAAGAATGTATTTCCTCTTCCCGAGTTTCCAAACCCGCCCCTAAAATTGCTCCTTCCTCTATAGGATCCTCTAAATGCTCCTCTCTGAGAGTCTCCACTGCCTTCTTGGCCTGGCTACTCTTCACTTCTTGGTGATTGCTTCCCTCTACCAAAGTTTCCTCTACCTCTACAATTCTTACCTCCCCTATGTTTCTGATTTTGTTCACTCCTCCTTTTGATCTTCTCTTTTTCCCTTAGGGCCAACTGAAAACACTTATGGATAGTGTCTCGTGTGAGGATACTTATCTCATCTTGTATATTCTATCTAAGGCCATTCAGATACCTGACCAACTTCTCCACCTCATTCTCATGCTTCCTATCCCTCAAAATGAGCTTATGGAACTCTTCAGTGTATGCATTGACATCCAACTCCCTTTGTTTCAGATTTTTCAGTCTCTTATGGATTTGAACAACATAATCTCTTGGAAGGAATTGTGCCTTAAATCTAATCTTCATATGCTCCCATGAAGTTATCTTCTTTTTTCCTTCTTGTATCCTTTCTTCTTGCATCATATTCCACCAAACCAATGTTGATCCTCTCATTCTTGATTTGGCCACATTATTTCTTTTCTCTTCTGCTACCTCTTTGTAATAAAAGTGATTATTGGGAGATTCTATCCAATCTAGCAACTCTTCTCCATTGAGGTTTTCTCCATATGTGGGTAATTCATCCAAGTTGTCTTTAGAAATGGATTTGACTGCATCTAAGAATAACTTTTGGTCTTGAGGCATAGCTACTGTTGCTGGTTCCTCGCTATCTTCCACTTCTTCATTAGTCTCATCACCCCATTCTATCTTAACCTTCCCTTTCTCCTTCTTTACCTCTCTAGTTCGTCTACTTCCTTCTGCATCCTTCAATCCTTTTATCATCTCAACCACCATCTATCAGATGGCTTCTGGAGTCATTGCCTTTTGAGGCATTGAACTTGCTTCTGATTCTTCACAATCTGGCATACACCAAATCTTTCAAAGAATGGCTTTGATACCACTCTGATGCAAAGAGTCTTGGAGCTTTGTTTGTTACACCTTCTTGAGTGACTTGACCTAATCAACCCTTCAACTACTCAAGTCATCCCTATGGCACTTGGCAGGGGTTATTCTATTGGGACCTCCAAGGTTTGAACCTTCTTGACTTGCCTCCTAGATATATCCAATGGTTTTTGGTCAATCAACTCCTCCACTTGAGGCTACCACCTCAGTTACTCACACACTCCTCTCCTGGGCTCCAACCACTCCTGCAAGGATCTTAACTCACAATATCTTCCTATGGTTTCCCAATGCATCAACAAGGTGTCTTAAATGTGTTTTGAGGTTTAAGACTCACCAAATCCAACGCCTTGGCTTCTTAACCCTTCTAGATCTCTACCGACACCTAAATAGGCCTAATTGCATTAGCCCTCCCTAGGCAGTGTTAGGGGTTTAATTTGAAAAAATACCAAACAAGCCTATAAATAAATCATGGATTTGAATACCCTTTTTGAAGTTATTGATAATACTAGAAAAGTGCATCTGGGTTATTCGTACAAGTGGGGTTTCCAATGTTGCACTATTTTGAAGGGTTTTAGGCCTAGCCAATGACTTGGCAAGATGGGTCTAAAAATCTTCACCAGTCAAATCTCCTACTCCAAAAAATTTGGTAACCTTCAAGGGGACTCAGAGGGATTTCCATTCATATGCCACTTGGACTTGCACCAATCTCCATGTGTTCACAAATCACACTTTCCTTGCTGTCCTAACTCACCTACTCCCAGCGGTGAGCCTAGGGCTTCATTGTTTCTCCTCCTCCTGGACCTTCAACACCACACACCCTATTACTAAGCTATGTATAGACCCTAACCTATCATTCTTAGTGATTTCAATAGGTTCCATCAAAGAATGCCTAGGTTAGAGCCATTTCTTGCTCTTAAACCCTACTTGCAAGGGTTTTGCTCCTAGTTGCAAAGAATGAAAGAAATCTCGACAACCTGGAACAATCAAACCTGAAAATAAACCTTAATGAAATAAAATAAAATGAACTCTCAAAAATGCAATGATTTTATACCATCTTGTCCATACTGGACGGTACAATCAAGGAAAAACAAGACAAAAATTATCAAAAACTGGTGGAAACAAGATTGCTTCACAAACTAAAAGCTTTCTCTTTCATTTCCAATCCTCCAAACCATACAATTAAGTGAAATTTATCTTATATCCACTTTTTTCATTCAGTTCAACCAACTTCCTAATGCTTATAACCAAAAATGTAACTTTTGCAAGAGATTGCAAAATGTTGCTCAACAACTTTTGACAACTTTTGCTCTAGGATGCAATTTTGCATTCTAAGGCTCTTAAAGGTCCTCAAACACCCTAGAAGACCTGAACAAAACTCAGTTGACTCCTAATACATTTATACATTCATCTGGAGTATTTTTCCCGTGAACTACCTAACATCTCACTTCTCATGCTAACAACATCTTGAGCACAATTGACTCAGACCAAAATTTGGACAACTCAACCATGGCTCTACTGACTCCTCAATGGTTGGTACATTATTACATCACAAATTAACAAAAAAACTTAAAAGAAATCAAAGCTTTCATTCTTGGAGTGATAGGTGCCCTACACCAAGGTGATTTCCCCTCCTGATCAGAAGTAAGATGCATTTAGTATGAATCAATCTGGTGCATTTCACAGTCATATCATGTGATCTGGATTGATGGTTGGTGGTTTTGACTTAGAGGGAGTAGTCAGTTTTGTGTGTTAGATGTTCAAATTTGGGGAGAGTAATTTTTGTGGTTTGATTGTGAATATGTGCCTTTTCCATTGATGTCAAAGGGAGAGAGAGTCATAAGAGATTTGGGATAGAGAGTAATTTCTTCTTTCTTTGTCATTGATTTTTTTTGATATCACATGTTGCCACCAATGCCAAAGGGAGAGATTGTTGGGAGAATGCTACAAATATGTGCATAAGAGATTTGAGCGATGTGTTGTCATTGATGTCAACATATTTCTCTATCTATGATAGTAATGCACTGAAGTTCAGTGAATTAGTTTGGTCAGTATAGAAAGTGTGATGAAGATTAGAGTTTGTGGGTTAAAGGATTTTTAGAGGGATGTCTATTGTTGATTCAGTTCAATTTTTAGAGGTCCACATGGAGATTTGATTGAGTTAAGGGTATCTTTGTTGTGACTTGTTTTTTAGTTGTTAAGTGGTGACAATATTTTGATCTGCATTGCTTCGCATTGTAATATCTTGTTATGTTGATTTGGAGATATGTTTGGGACGTTGGTGTGTGTCCTCAATTCAAGTGGTTTGTATTTTGGATGTCTGTAAGTGATATTTTAAGGTTGACATTCATTGAAGTTAGTGTTCTTGAGGTTCAGTATGAAGATACCAGTGATTCTAATAATTTGTATTGGTAGGGATGTTGCTATGGTAATTCATGATGCTTGTGGATATTTCTGGATTGTGTGTCTTTTGTGTTGGTTGTCCACATTGATTGTTGAGCTTGTAATTGATGTTTTTCTGTGGTACGTTGGTGTTCTTCATGTTCTTGGCCAACCAGATGATTGTAGCATGTTGTGGATGTTCTAGGTGTAATTTTTGGAGGTGTAGCATGTTCTAGGCGATTGATTTGGGTCTGTGCTATGTCTTGACTGACATTTCTTGGTCCTCATATAGTATTGTATTCTATTGTATTATATTGAGTGTGATTATGTTTTTGTAATTAGGTGGTGAGTGTTTAACCGACCTTGATGATTCATCCAAGGTTGATGTTGTGTATAAGTAAATGTAATAAATTTGTATTTGAGGTGTGCGAAGTGAGTGGATGAGTGTGTGTGCACTTAATGTATACATCATTTGAACACATAGAAGAAGTGTGCAAAAGAAATTTGTTTTGTGCTTCAATAGAATTGAACTAGGCATTAAGGAGATTCTATTTTTCAGATTGTTGTTTCTGGATGTGATCTGAATCTATATGTACAAGCAGGGAACCTTCTTTGGGTAATGAGGCTTTTTATTTTGAGTAGTGAACTCTAGTAGTGTTTCTGAATGCATGTGCATTTCCCATTGTAATACTTCTAATAGAGTATACCTATCTTGACGGGTTCATCCCCATCGTTGTTTTTCCCTTAACTAGGTTTCCATGTCAAAAATCGTGATGCTATGTGTGTTTATGATGTGTTGCTGATCTATGATTTCAAATTTAATTATCAGATATGTAAGTAAGTTTATGTTTCTTGAGTTTTTGAGACAATTAATTCACCCCCTACTCTCAGTTGTCTTCCCTATTTCCATCAATTGGTATTAGAGCTATTTCATCAATCTGATGTGCCACAGGAATGTCCTGAGCCCAAAATACCTTGCCAATTTTGAGAATCTCCTACCTATAAAATAAAATAAAATGCATAATGGTAGGGTTCCATATTTTAATGCATGCTTCTTCTATTTGCATTACTTTAGGTTCTCAAGAAATTGTTGTTTCAGTATTTCACACAGATAATAATCAGTATTTTTCTCTACCATCTCATAAGCCATGTTGACAACTATAGTTGAAATTGAAATATCTTGGTTGGTGAAATAGAGCTCATTGTCAATCATCAGAGATGAGTACTAAACAAAAAGGTTCATAATAGTGCTAACTGATAGAGAACGCTCGTCAAAGGTTGCCCTGGTCAACTCTTCAACAACTTTGTTATTTGAAACCTTAGGTAGCAAAATAGGACTTGAATCACTTAATCTGGTAATAACCTTCATCACTTCCTTGGTGATCTACAATTATTTTGAACAATCCATATGAACTCATGATGGAATCTTCTCATTTCTATTCTGACCCATTTGTCATCAAGGTAGAAAATGGGAAAGTGGTTACATACTTCTAGCTTCTTGTCGACTAGGGTTTGATATTCTAGCTTAAATGTGAAATTATCTCCAGTCAACTCATTTGTCCATAATTTTTGTAATTTTCCATATTTGTATTCTTCTAGATTCACAAGAATGTATGCCTTAATGTCTTTAGTCGGTAGAACTCTAAAGGGAACGCTTGAAAGCGCACTGTTTAGATCATTTTCAATTGATATGCTTGGGTATCTCTTGAGCTTAGTCGACTCTGATTACTAGTATCAACAACAGTAGGAGTATCCATGGATGTAAATAATGAAGGTAACAGATTTGCAAGAAAAATACCTTTTGCAACTCATTGGGAAACCCTAACCCTTGAATCGCCTTTTCGCTCCTTGAAATGTCTGTTGCTTCGAGTGAGAAATAAATTAATGATTATTCTTTTAACATTTTTCTAATCTACTTACTCATAATAAATGTAGAGAGAGAAAGTAGTACTTCTTTACTGTTTATTCACTTTGTCTATGTCCACAGTGACCTTCCAGACCTTCGCATTTTACCACAGTATAATGCATTCCACTAAATTCTTCATTATTACGCCTATATCAACATGTTGTACCTAAAACGTCACACTCATTGACATGGGAAAGATATTTCTTGATTTTCCCCCCTTGGGCCAAAGCTTCTTACTCTTAATTGTTGGAACAAATGTTTGCATCGGAGCTAGGTGCAACCTCGACTTCTTTCTTTCTCTAAATCTTCTTCATCTTGGCCTTTACATCTTCCTTATTGATTTTCTTAAATGGTTCACTTGTCTTAGCTTCTCCTTTTATCCAATATCTTGCAATGTGTCAAGGCTTATTGTAGTTGTAGCATCAATCATTTCCTTGTCCTTGACTTGACGTGCATTGGTTAGCTGTATGTCCAAATATTAAATGCATGTATAGCAATGACCTATAAAGTCACTGTTTCTATTTCGATTTGTCATTGCATGATTTTTACAATGACTAGATTTATGCCCATAATTGTTACAATTATAACATCTACTAGGGAAATATTTAATAATTTGATTCAATATAATTCTACATTCAAATGCTTTGTGACCTAGTTTATTGCAGTTAAAAAAATAGCCATTAAAAGAAATATTTCTTTTTTTACCTCTTGCTTGACGGATGACTTACCTTTGTCATCCTTAAGAAACTTACTGGGTTTTTCTTCTTTTTCTAGAGGTGGTCCATCTTTTCTTCTTCTGCCAGAGGTGGTAATATGCTTGTCTTTGGATGCATGCTACCTTAAATCAATTTCTCTTGATAAGGTATGTGCAATCACTTTAACATGAGGGCATAAACTCTTCTCAATGTTTCAATTTATGTACACACTATCATGTTGAACATCTGGAATACTAAGAGGGGAGGGGTGAATCAATATTCTCTTGAATCTATTAAAACTTTTAAATAACCATCCACATAACTTTGTTTCAGAATTAAAATGAACAATAAGGAGAAACATCATACACCACATAATACTAAGATTTATATGTGGAAAACCCAAGACGAGAAAAACCACACAGAGGATTAGCTCTCAATATTATGTAATCAGTCATAGTAATATAGGCTGGCACACTATCAGAGGGGCTCACTGCCCAGAATATGATGACTCACTATTGGAGGATGACTTATAGACAATATTACAAAAATTAATTGTTAAATTACATCTATCATATGCATGAGATACAGTTCCACTGAGGTGCATAATCACTTTCACATTCACTATACATAATCAATTTCACATTCACTATACGTAAGAATAATATGATATAAAATGATCATACACCTAATCTTCGCTAAGCAATTGAATATATATCAAACTAAGTCTTCATGAAGTCAGCTCAATCGGAGTAAAGGCTATCCCCAAAACCTTTACACGCTACTAGGAAATAGGTTTTACTATGCCAAAGAAGTCAAATAAAGCAGAAAAGAGCTTATCCATAATCCAAGGAATAGGCATGATCATCAAAGCCGATAAATTGTTGATGATTCTAGAGGGAGCCAGATCAAAACCTTCATACTGCATTATGCTGGTAATTAGGGTACAATATTATCAGATCCATAAGTATTCCACAACAAAACATTAACAATTGAAATCTTAGATATAGATGTTAGATGAAATACAAAACACGTTCTCAAAAACTTACGAAGGTATCTTGTTGTATGGAGAAATGCAGACCTAGATGTATACCAGAGCATATGGGGCTAATACCATAATATGTTGGACTCATGTTGCTAGATCACAAAAACATCAATAACATCAATGAAAATATTCTAGCATATCACATGTCTCGATAGTCAGGTTACTTGGCAAACTAAGCCTTTTTCTTTGTTATTTGGTATTTTTATTTTTCATGACTCATAGTAAGTGAACCTTACTAGGCTAGCATTCCTGATTCTCTTTCTCCTTTCTTATGATGTCCCTTTTATCTTTATTTTGAAGTAGTGAGATCCTAAAGTCACTTGGGGCCTTGGTGTATCTTGCCTCTTTGATGGCTTGATGAAAGCCTTTCAATGCAAACCTTTATACTTTACCGATAGTACTTAGTCTCATAATCCTACTAAAGTGGGGGCTAAATTTGGCATCCTAAATTTTACTCCCTTACATTTTTTTCCTAATTTGGGCCCTCACCTTGGCATTCATCCCTTGAGCCTTGATTCCAGCCCTAATTTTGCTCACACCATGCACCAAACTCAATATTTTTAACATATGCACTTTCTCCCTCAAAATTATGAGCCCCTAATTGGTCAAGACTAGAGCCCTAGCAACCTGGTCCTCAAGGACTAGAGTTCCCTCACTCTAGTCCTCCCAATGAGGGCCCATTTTGGGGCCTCTAATTGGTAACTTGAAATGGGCGGGAACTTGGATCTCATGTCGGTCCATGTCAAAAAATTAATTTATTTTTAGACTAAACATGTATAAAAGGAGGTCTACTCCTCTCATTTTGAGATCAATTTTGAAAATTCATGTCCTCAAGCATTCATTCAGATTCAAGTGAGAAAGCAATCGATATTATTTTAAGCATTAGAGATGAGATTCATGTTCCATGTTTTATGAACACTAAATGAAACCCTAATTTATTGTGAAGACAAACAAAACTTCATAGACATGTATATCATTAGTGTTTCAGACATTTTCAATATTTCTCTCAAAAGGAAATAATTTTCATTATAGCAATTCATTTACATTTCAATTCTATTTCATGGAACTAATTCCAAAACTGAGGTTTGACCTAAGACAAACTCCTATTCCTAATAAATTTCCCTTCTCTACTATGTGTAGGAATAGGTGTAAAGCTATAATTTTTAGGGTCCACATTATTCATAGAGACAAACAGGTTCTCTTTTGGACGATGAAAAGTTTGAAGGACCAGAACAACAGGCCTTCTAGTCCCAATAATTTAGGATAATCTTTTGGGAAGAGATATGAACATTCACATATTGCTCAGATCCATGTTTGTGGCTCTATTTGATGACTATAGCTCATTGTTTATGCATAATTTCTTCAATTTTAGCACATTTACCCTAATTTCAACATTTTCATAATTCAACTTAAAAAGAGGGAATCAAACTCCAATCAGTGAATCTAATCAAAATTCTCATCCCTATCCTTGATTAGATTGAGGGTAAAACTATTGGATTCACCACTCTTTAATGTAATTGGTCTCTAAGAAAAATATTAGTGGTTTTACTACATCTACTGGTGGAAACCCTAATATTTTCACCATTACAACATCAAACTCCAGAATCAAGTTGGTTGTAGCTGGCTAGTTGTAAAGGATAACAAAATTGTCCCCCAACTAAATGCACCTTTCTATAAACCCTAAAGCATCCACAAATTGGTTGAAACCCACTTGATGTATTTGAGCATCATGCCATTGCAAATCATCCCCAAAGCTAGCCACGATGATAATTTGCAAAGAAACCAATGTTTCCTCACAGTTGATATTGAACAACCTTTTGCATTGTTCTTCCATTCCTTCTTCCCTACAAAGACAACTCAGCCTAAAAAAATTCCCATTGCATCCTAAAATACAATGATACCTTGTCCAATGAGCCCCCGCAATTATTCAAATAAATAGGAATATCACACTTGTAGCATCCCAATAAATTCTAAAAAATCCCATCACTATAGATTGAGTCAGGATTTTGACATGAATCAAATATATAATGGGATCCATAGTACATACATAGATTCAACTTTTACAGCTTTGCATCCTCAGATCGCACCACAAGAGGATTGCATTAGTATCGAGACTTGATATTCTTCTAACCATGGTGGAATTCAAAACTCCATCATTTCAAACCTGACTTTGAGTTTCACACCCACTCCTCCTTGCATAGCATTCCTTCCAAATTTTCTAATTTTGCACGTATTCTATTTCAACTTAAGTCTAAGAAACTAGATTTCCTTAAATGTTATATATATTTAGCCTACTTTTGGTAAATTAATCTATTTTATTTCTTTTATTTATTTACTCCCATAATTTTTCTTAGTGATGTAATGGTCAAAATTAAATATTAATGCTCTTTCTCAACTATTTATCAAGAGTTAAAATTAGCTAAGTGTTTTCATTTCTATTTGTTTTGTATTTTTCAAATTGTGATTTTGATTAAGTGGGGAAGGGAATAAATCCATTATAAATTAGAAACAAAAATTTAAAAAAATGAACAAAAAAGACTTGGAGAGAAATCTAGCAATCCATCGAGCTAGTCACCTAAATAGAAAAACAAGACAACTGACTTAGAAACAACAAAGTTGAAATTGTTCGGAGTACAATTATGAAAAAAATAGAGCACATAGACTACTGCAAAACAATTAGACCAAAATTCCAAAACAACAAGCTTTTTGAACATCTAAGTTGGGACCCTAAAGTAGGCTCAAACTTATCGAACATTAAATTAAATGTTGTACATGTTCTACTTCACCCTAAATTAGGGAAACTTGATTATATTATGGGTTACATTTGTTCAACTTAGTTTTGGTAAAGAAGTCTTTTTCATTTATTAATTCCTTTCAGGAACAATAGTGAAGGCTCAGATGTAGCTATTCGACCAATAAAATTGTCAAAATGTGAAGCATAAATTTCATTTGCATTATCTGCAATGCACAAGTTACATATTTTTTAATGTTAGTTTGGGAGAAAAAATTTTAGGCACCTTGTCATTAGAGTTGCATACAGTTGGAAGAGGCCTTCATAAAAACCAACCCCAGAGAGTGCACAACTATCACAAACAAAGCAGGAAGAATAGTGTCTCAGGGTGTGCATTTTTGCAGGCTATAGATTATAGTTGGTGAGTAGGGTTTGAATTTTTTTGCATGTTTCTCTAAGGTGGCGTGGGAGAGTTTTAAACATAGGTTTCAGATTTGAGTTGATTGCAATTGTATGCAAGTTGAAATGAACCAAAAATAATCATATTGTGTTATTTTTTGATCATTTAGGTGTAAAGTTCTGATGCCAATAGCTAACAAGATGAGAGGGGGGGGGTGAATCATACAAACTTAATCTTCCATAAAATCAACAGATTCAACCTCGGTAACTTATACTTCAGCAATATAACCAAAAACTGCTAAATATGCAAACTCATAAACACATAATCATCATAACACATATAACACCAGATTTAACGTAAAACCCAAATAGGGAAAAACCACTGTGGGATTTTAGACCCACTAAGAAATATACTCTTCTAGAGTATGCTCGGTTAAAAGGAAATCCTATTAAAGATTACAAACACATTGCTAGATGTGACCCAGTTAAGGGATTTCCCTCAAATCTGTTAGGATCTTCACTTTGTTAGAAGTGACCTTGTTAAAGGATTTCAAACACTCATTTAGAATGTCACCTTGCTAGAGGGTTTACAAATAAGACTGTTAGGTCCACTCGGTTAAGACATTTTCTGTCACTTACAAAATAATAGTAATACAAATATATCTGCAACTTCACATCTAAATTGCTAAAGCAGATTCTTATTTGCTCAAAACAATCCTATCATAGGACTTATCTGTTGGCATTATGTGAACCGGCATGAGCCTTATGTAAACTGGCATGAAGACATAATGATATTGTATGTTGTCATTGATGTCAATATGAGACATGCTAAGAACCGGCACATGTGATAGGTGAAGAGAGAAGAACCGGCATATGTATGAACCGGTTTATATGCCAAAGTGAAGCGACACATTTGTTCAAGGTGAATCGGCATGTAGTTATGTGAACCAACACATGGAAGCACTGTATGGTTACTGGGTTGAAGGTAGCTTCCACTTCAGGGTTTCCGGTTGGAGCAACTTAAGTGACTCAATTGGTAATCTTCATGTGATGAGTTAGCAGTATGATGGAGGACAGATCGTGTTGCCATGTAAGCTCTATGTGCATGAAGGATCTTGCATGAAGAAGACTATTCCTATCCACCTCGGGAAAGTGCGAAGTCTGTCAAACGGTGATAATGCATGATGGGTTATCGACCGCCATGAAAATGGTGGATAATGGATGATGGAGAATGTCTTGAGATCGATTCAAGATTGTTGCATTTGATAAAGTATGATTCAACGGTCAGGATCGAACTGTTTGAATTGCTTAACCTAACAGGTTTAGGGTTTAGGGTTTTTGCTATCGACCTGTATGTTTCCTATAAGGTCGATGTTGGGTTTCTATCTGAGGTTGTTGGCAAAAGTTGTGAGTGTGTATCCAAGGAAAGTGATACGAGATTCTTGCCAGACCATAGGAGAGAAGAGATACCTACAAAGTGAATGTGCAGAAGGAAAAGAGGAGCCTAAATGGATTTGCTTTAGCATTAAGTGCTATTAGCAGATCATTGTAATACCTGTTGATTTCTAACCACTTCAACAGTTGTAAAATCCCCTAACAGGGTAGCCTTAACTGGCTTGATTCAAAATCCCTTAAATCGGGTGGTCTTAACTAGCTTGTTTCAAATCCCTTAATCAGGTAACTCGAGGCTAATGAGTTTTGAGAAGCTTGAGAAGCTTAGGAGATCCTTTTAGCTATTGAGTTCTTGAAATCCTCTAACAAGGTGACCCTACTGGGTTTAACCCTTAACCGGGTATCCCTTAACCGGGTGATCCCTAATAGGATCGGTTCCTACCAGAACCTATTATAATGTCCTTAACCGGACAAGGCTCCTAACAGAGCAGACTTCTAAAGAGTTCAAAAACCAGCTTGTGGGTATTCATCCCCACCATGGTTTTTCCCAGTTGGGTTTCCACGTGAAAAATATGTGTGTCATGTGAAATGCTTTTGTCTTGTGATGCTTTGTCTTACCTATTAAGCATATGAAGGTTCTATGTTTTATGCTTGTCTATAAAACACATTGAACTCACTATTGTGAAGATCTGATGGTTAAGTTTACTTATTTATGCATGAGAATATAATGATACTGTGGTATTGGGACAAGAGGAAAGCTTATTGAGTGACTGGTTCATGACTGGTTGAGCGATACTGGATGTTGCCGGTTGCACTCTATTTTACCAGTATCCTTGTTTGTTAGTCTTTTGGAGTATTTGTTGTCAAACCAGTTTTTTAAGATTGTTGGTGTTTGTACTGATTCACCCCCCCCTCTCAATACCGGTTTGGTACTAGTGGTTCATCATTGAGTTATCATTATCTTGTCCCTCTGCTGGGCTCCCTAATCTATTATTCAAATAGGTCTTCAAGCTTCTGTGCTCGGTAATCACTATGTAGCATCCCTATGCTTACACTTGCCTGCATGCATTGTTTATCAACAATTTCTTATTTATAAACAATTTGCTAAGCGCTGAATCTCCTTGATCACATTTCCCATGATCAATCTTAGCCATCAGATCTTCAATCTTGACTAGGTTCAATGTATCCTTCGATCTGAAAATGTTTTACCTTGCCTAGGGACTTGCATTCCTTTCTTGGAACTTGCACAAGGTTATTGCGGTTCAATCTACGCTATAGATCTCCCTGCCGATCTTCCATTGCCATAGATCCTTAACAAACTTCATGCACGACATACCAATCATTTATACATCTCCAGCTCATCATTGTCCTTCATTAAATAATGCTTTTATCCATCCAATGCAATCTGTCATAACTTGGTTGCAACTCGATAAATACTAAACTTTACTTGGTAGACATTCTACCTTCATTAACCGATATCGATAACCTTAGGGTTTACCGACTAGGTTCTTTGCTCAGTGACATTGTATAGTATTAACCTTACAATCAAAAACATATGTAGGATATCAAAACAATCTTAACATCATGATCCCATCATTGTCTAACTTGGTAATAGTTGCCCATTGAATAACTTATTTCTCCCCTTTCTTATCACATTCTTTCTATGTCTTTTACCGACCACTTAATTCTCATCAAATCAATCTTTTCAAGATATGGCAACAACATACTGAATCAGAAAATCAATTTCTTGACATCAATGACAAAATAATGTTATAAAGATAGTTATCATCCTTTTTCAATTATATCAAATAATCTTCAACAACCTTCTCAATATCCTTAATGAATATCAACAATCTCCTTTCTATTGAAATGCCAACAATCTCTCTTTCTACTAAAAATGCTAACAATCTCCCCATTTGGCATTGATGGCAAAACCAACAAGATATTCAAATTTATTCAGATTCAGATTGCTGTTAGACTTCTCCTATTATCCTTGAGCTGTTAAAATCTCCTGAAGTCTTCTCCCTTTTGTAGTCTTTTCCCCCTGTCATTAGTCTTCTATTATCTTCTTCATTTAGGATTTTACCATTTAGTCTTCTCCCCCTTTGACAACAATGCCAAAAAGTAAAAGAACTAAATCATAATTTCTTCCTTTGTGAAGTGATTTTCCTATCATCTTAGTCTCGGTTAGAGAAACTTGTCTCTATTCACTATTTCCTGCACACCTTTAGAAAACCTTCTAAAGTGCATAAATCAGCATCGATCCACATATAATATTCTATAGATTCATCAACTTGATGCTTTCACCGAACTCTATCAGTGAGTAGAAGATAGGGGTAGGACCCCTAACTTGCTTCTGAGATACTCAAAAGTGTCCCTTGGTAGTGGCTTTGTGAAGATGTCTGCTAATTCCTTCTTTGAACTGATATATTCCAGCACAACTTTCTTCTCTTGAACTTCTTCTCTGAGATAATGATACTTTATAAAGATATGCTTTGTCTTAGAGTGCATTACTGGATTCTTTGAAATGTTAATGGCACTAGTATTATCACAAAATATAGTTATTGGCTCGGTAACTTTCTCATTTATACCTTCCAACAGTTGTTTGATCCATGCTATATTTGTGCAATTCAATGCTGCAGCAACATATTCAGCTTCTATTGTTGACTGTGAGATACATCCTTATTTCTTACTAAGCCAACTCACTAGTCTTTCTCCTAAAAGGAAAAGCTCCACCACTTGTGGTTTTCCTGTCATCGATGTTGCATGCCCAATGAGCATCATTATAAACTTTTAAATATAAATCATTTCTCTTTTCATATACTAAGCCATAATCTTCAGTGCCTCTCAAGTATTTGAAAATTCTCTTGATTGCTGTCATATGGGTTTCCTTGGGATTTGCAGAAAATCTTGCAACAATACCTACTACATGTGTTATATCCTGTCTACTATACACAACATATTGCAACTTCCCAATCATAGATCAATAAAGTGTCTCATCAATAGATGCAGATTCATCATTCTTTGATAGTTTACAGTTAGTAGTCATAGGAGTACTTACTGGTGCAAATTCAGATATCAGACATGTGTTCTATCTCAGTTTGTTCCTTGTCATCACTGGATCATCCTTATCTCCTATAATCTGACTTGATGCATGATGTCTTCTAACATATTTGGCTAATATAGGCTTGGTAGGTTCTGTATGATCTTCTCCATCACTCAGTAACTGGACATTATCTTCATTTTCTTCAGCAATTTTCTCGGTAGGACTTCTCGGTTGAACATAAACAAATTCTTCATAATCTTCTGGTTCTTTGGAATTTCCTTCATCATTTCTTTCTGCAAATTCATCAGTTTTCACATTTGGACTTTCTACTATTTTTTTAGATGTTTTGATCAGACATTTAAATGCTTTACTTCTAGAAGAATAACCAAGAAATGTTCCTTCTTCACTTTTCTGATCAAACTTTCCATTTTTGTCATCTTTATGAGCATAGCATCTACTTCCAAAGATTTTAAAATAACATACATTAGGTTTCTTGTCATACCAGATCTCATATGGTGTCTTCATAGTTCCTTTCTTCGGTTGAACTCGGTTCAGGGTGTAAACAACAGTGCTAATTGCTTCTCTCCAAAATGTTTGAGGTACCCTTTTTTTCTATCATCAGGGTTCTAGCACAATCCACAATTGATCTATTTTTTCTCTCGGTTATCCCATTTTGCTGAGGTGTTCTCGGTGCAGATGCTTGCCTTTTTATACCATGATCATTGCAGAATAAGTTAAATTCATCAAAAGTGAACTCTCCTCCTCTATCAGATCTAAGACATTTCAGTTGTCTTCTTGTTTCATTTTCAACTCTTGTCTTGTACCATTTAAACATTTGAAAAGGTTCTGATTTTTCTTTTAAAAACATAACTGATAGCATCCTTGAGTAATCATCCACAAATAATATGAAATACTTATCACCATAATAACTTTGAACTTTCATGGGACCACAAAGATCAGTGTACTAGGTCTAAAATTCCTTTAGAAGTGTAGGACTTACTTGTAAAGCTTGATCTTGTCATCTTACCCATCTGACATCCATGGTATATAGCACTCTCAGGTTTTTCAAGACTCAGTAGACCTCTTACTCGGTGCTTCTTGCTTATTTTGATCAGATTATCAAAAATTACATGACAAACCTTTTATGCCATAACCAGGTATCATCTATTTTTGCATAAAGACACTTGGTCCGAGTTGAGTCAAGATGAAATGGGTTACCTTTTGTTTGTGTCCTGGTAGCAGCTAACTTTCCATGCTTGTCATGAACTTTGACAATTCCTTTATGAAATTCTATTCGGTATCCTGTATTGTTTAGCTATGCTACACTCAACAAATTGTATTTCAATCCTTCAACCTAGTATACATCATCACATTTAGCATTGTCAAGAAGTGTTATAGATCCTTTACCTTTCACCGGACATGGTGCATCATTATCAAATCTTACATAGCCTCCATCATACTCTTCTAATTTAACACACTTGTGTTTATCACCTGTCATGTGATGTGAGCATCCACTGTCTATGATCCAAGAATCATTATTATTTATGTGATGTATTAGGGCTTTTTCTTCATACCTTTCTTCATCTGATCCATCTTTAATAGCCACATAAACAACTTCCTCAGTATCAATTTCATCAGATTTATCATCGTTGGATTCCTCATTAGCTACTAGGCATGTCTTTATGTCTCTCCTTTTGAAGTCTCGGTGTCCTCTGTATTGGTTGTCTTTTTGCCCGTTATCTCGGTATTCTCTATTTTCACTAGATTCTTTGTCAGGGCAGTTAGAAGCCATATGTCCTATTTTATCACAATTGAAATATTTTAAAGGTAGCTTTCCTTTATACCTACCTTTTCCTCTCGGTAACCTTCTAGCTAATAATGCTTCAAACTCTTCTTTCTCCTTGATTTCCTCATACAATTTGTGCACTTCTTCCATGTTCTTGCGAAATCTTCTACTTGTTCCACTATGACTCCCTTCAGAGTACTTACTCATTCTATCATTGTAATCATCAGATTCACCAATATGAAAAGAACTGAATGCAGATTCTACTTTATTTACCGAAGACCCACTGTTATCAAAATTACTTAACTCAAATGCATGTAGCTTACCAATAGTAGCATCCAAAGAAATTGGAATGTTAGGTACAGACCTTAATTCATTGATTGTAGAGTCTCAAATGGCATAAGCAGGTAGAAGGATTCTCAACAACGTACTTGTTACATCCTTTTCTTCAATAGTTCCTCCTTCTCCTCTAATTTGGTTGACAGTCTCCTTTAACCTTGTACTATATTGGGTTATGTTCTCACCTTCATTCATTCTCATGGATTCAAGTTTTCCTCTTAGACTATCTACTTTTGCTCTTTGAACATGTTTATCACCGCCATACACAGATATGAGC
Source organism: Cryptomeria japonica (assembly GCF_030272615.1). NCBI lineage: Eukaryota > Viridiplantae > Streptophyta > Pinopsida > Cupressales > Cupressaceae > Cryptomeria > Cryptomeria japonica. Next base: position 977,593,550 of record NC_081407.1, read on the forward strand.
TTGGTCCACATTGCTTTTGCATCATTGCAGCCTTCTAGATCATTAAACTCTGAGTTGGTCAATGCTGATGTTATTTCAATCATAGCTTGAATGTGTTCTTGTTTTGCCTTTATCTCTTCCAAGGTCATCGGGTTGGTGCTTGGTGGTATGTAATCATTCTCCAAATAATATGTTGCATATTCTCTAATTCCTAATAAATGCAGCTTCATCCTTTTCTGCCATGTGGAGAAACTTGACTTGTTCAGCTTTGGTGCATCCCTTTTATACATCTTCGGATCTTTGCCTCAAGTACCTTTAAACTTTACTTTTGGAGTCCAAAGCTCTGATACCAATTGTAAAGTTTTGATGCTAATAGCTAACAAGATGAGAGGGGGGGGGGTTAATTATACAAACTTAATCTTCCATAAAATCAACAGATTCAACCTCGGTAACTTATACTTCAACTAGATAACCAAAAACTGCTAAACATGCAAACTCATAAACACATAATCATCATAACACATATAACACCAGATTTAACGTGGAAACCCAAATAGGGAAAAACCACTGTGGGATTTCAGACCCACTAAGAAATATACTCTTCTAGAGTATGCTTGGTTAAAAACAAATCCTGTTAAAGATTACAAACACATTGCTAGATGTGACCCGGTTAAGGGATTTCCCTCAGATTTGTTAGGATCTTCACTTTGTTAGAAGTGACCTTGTTAAACGATTTCAAACACTCATTTAGAATGTCACCTTGCTAGAGGGTTTACAAATAAGACTGTTAAGTCCACTCGGTTAATAGATTTTCTGTCACTTACAAAATAATAGTGATAAAAATATATCTGCAACTTCACATCTAAAATGCTAAAGCAAATTCTTATTTGCTCAAAACAATCCTGTCATAGGATTTATTTATGTCCCTCTGCTGGGCTCCCTACTCTGTTATTCAAACAGGTCTTCAAGCTTTTGTGCTTGGTAATCACTATGTAGCATCCCTATGCTTACACTTGCCTGCATGCATTGTTTATCAACAATTTCTTATTTATAAATAATTTTCTAACCATTGAATCTCCTTGATCACATTTACCATGATCAATCTTAGCCATCAGATCTTCAATCTTGACTAGGTTCAATGTATCCTTCGATTTGGAAACGTTTTACCTTGCCTAGGGACTTGCATTCCTTTCTTGGAACTTGCACAAGGTTATTGTGGTTCAATCTACGCTATAGATCTTCATGCTGATCTTCCATTGCCATAGATCCTTAACAAACTTGATGCATGACATACCAATCATTTATACATCTCGAGCTCATCATTGTCCTTCATTAAATAATGCTTTTATCCATCCAATGCAATCTATCATAACTCGGTTGCAGCTCGGTAAATACTAAACTTTACTCGGTAGTCATTCCGCCTTCATTAACTGATATCGATAACCTTAGGGTTTACCGACTAGGTTCCTTAGGGTTTACCGACTAGGTCCTTTTCTCGGTGACATAGTATAGTATTAACCTTACAATCAACAACATATGTAAGATATCAAAACAATCTAAACATCATGATCTCATCATTGTCTAACTCGGTAATAGTTGCCCATTGAATAACTTATTTCTCCCCTTTCTTATCACATTCTTTCTATGTCTTTTACCGACCACTTAATTCTCATCAAATCAATCTTTTCAAGATATGGCAACAACATACTGAATCATAAAATCAATTTCTTGACATCAATGACAAAATAATTTTATAAAGATAGTTATCATCCTTTTTTAGTTATATCAAATAATCTTCAACAACCTTCTCAATATGCTTAATGAATATCAACAATCTCCTTTCTATTGAAATGCCAACAATCTCTCTTTCTACTGAAAATGCCAACATTAGGGTTGTGTGTTCCTTTGATTCTATTTTAGCTTGTTTCAAATGGTAACCCCCTATCCCAATCAGTGTAGGGAGGATAGGTAAATTCTTATATGAACATTGCGAGGAAGGAATAACCACAAAGCATTGGGAGATATTGGGAACCTTGTCAAAGCCCTCTCTACCAAATGTATTATTAGTAAAGGGAGAGTACTAGCAAAAGCAAGAGAGTATGTGTTTCTCAACATTTGCTTCATGCACCTATTAATTTTCTAAAAGTTACCCTTTTATATAACGTAATGTTTTCTTTATTCTATGTATTATAGGAATAATATTGTAGTCATTAAGAATTTTGTTCAAGTGGATCATCCTCTAACTAGGTGAGGACATATCTTACCTACAGAAAATTTCTTCTTGGAAGCTCAAGGCTATGAAATCTTTATGGTTTTTAAAATTATTTAAGTATTTTATTTATATATTTCTAGGAGATTTTGTACCACTTTAGCAAAAAAGGGCTTTTGACACATGTTTGTTATATTTTCTTAAAAATGGATTGTTTTTTATTTTGCAATTTGTCTATTAGAACTACTAATTGTACAAATTTCCCTTTCACCTAAATTAGTTTGTTCTGTTGTTCATGTGGATTAACCTTTATGCTATACAAATCCTAGTGTAGAAAATATGGGATATAGGAAAACCTATAGAATCATGTTCACTTGTGTATGATCCAGGAACCAACTTAGGAATTTGAGGAACATATGAAAAGGAGAACAAGGGAGAGAAATTATATCAAGTGAAATGTGGGAAATTCTATTGTGCCTTTGGCAGGCAAAGCATTCAAATCTATGCCATCCCTCCATGAGGTCATCAAATGGTCTTGAGAAACATTGTTGAAGAATGACACTAAATCAATAATAATATACTTAACTGAGGAGGATGAGGTGTGTTAGAAACTATATTTACTCCAAAATAGGGATTAATATTGTGTTTTAAGATGCATATTCATCCTAATATTTATCTCAATAGGTGAGACAATCATTAGATTTCCTTAACCTACAACAATGTCAAGCCATAACCGAGGATATGATCTTGTGGCAGGATCATGATGAATGTTGTGAAATGGAAATAGAGGATTCAGAGGGCTAAATACCTAATATTGATGAGGCAAACATGAACAATCCATTGGTGTGATAGATTGGTATCTAGTTTCAAGTAATTACTAATAGTTTAAAACTCATAATAGATCATTAGATGAGTTCCTACAGACTACACGTCTCTCCATTAAAGCTCCTTAAGACAGTTGGATCTAAGAAGGATGTAAGTCTCATGATCTTAATAAGGGTTAATGCATATTTTCTTGTCCAATGCAAAATAAATTCTAATGGAACTTTCCTGGTCCTTTTAGTTGGAAATGGTGTCCTTGTTTCTCATGGAATTGTGCTAGGTGGAGCATATTATGTTGAAATATCCCCCATGAATTCTAGCAGCTGCAATAGTGTACACTAGTCTATGCATCCTTAAAAAGGATCCATCTTGGAGCACGACAGGGTAAAAGCACAAACTCTATCACGTTTTAGGCTAACTTATTTGCACAAGTAGATTTAAGTAATTCCAACCAAAAATTAATTTTAGTCAAACATATGGTCTATATAGATTCATTATAGCTACATTATACATGGACCACAACTTTTCCAATTGGAAGTGTCTACTAAATGTATATTTTATACCACTTTGGATCTAATTAGCAAAAAAGATAAAAATAAAAAACTCGATGTTTCAACAACTCCTACTCTTATAAATAATTTTTTTTTAAAATGTAAAAATACCCTTTTATAGATTTATAATTGAATTTTCTAAAATATATATCTTTGAATATTCTAATTAGTTTTTATATTTTATATTTTATTTTTATTGAAAGTAGGTCATCAACACTAAAATATAAGGTTGATTATTGTGTCAATGAAAAATACTAAAATTTATTTAAATTTTTTGAAAAAAATATGATGGAGTAGAGAAAGGAATCTATGTCAAGATGATATAATTATTTTCTAATTTGGATAAATAATTAAGAAAAAAGCTGGTGGGAATTGGAAAGAGTTATAATTTAGCACACGAAACTTTTCAAATTTATTGAAAAATATAGATCTAATAAAAATAGCCAAAAATATATTCATACACTAAAGTTTCAAGTTATCAATATACACAAAAAAATTGATGAAAAAAAAGTAAAATTTACTAATTAAAGTGTGGTGGCTTGTGTAGCTTCTATTTCAGCATTTTATCAGCAACTAAATTATAGTGTTTACTTTATAAAAAACTACATTCAAATAATTTTTTTAAATTTTGGTAAAGAATATAAATTTTATTAGCTTACATCATTTCAAAATTCAAAACATATATTTTAGTTTCCATTGATTTACTTTAAAAATTTGAATCAGCATTGACCATTTCCTTTATAAAAGTGTGACACGACTTTGTACTTTTACCTGACAATGGAGTGTCATATTACCTACATTGAGGAACAATTTATGTGAATGGGATAATCTTCCTTGGTTGTTTCTGTATATTTTTGCTGAAACTAGTTTTTCTTCTTTGTTTTCCTGTCTCTCATTCTTCACTATTATCATGCAGAGAATGTGCCAATTTGATGACTGGATTCCATCAAAATGATGTTCAGAATTTGTGATTCACAAGACTATGCTTTATGATATTTTTTTGAATCTTTTGATCAAAGAATTTAAATGTTCTATGCTTGAAATTAATTATGAGTAGTGAAATAAGGTCATGTTATGTTGAGAGGGTTTTTGGATGCATTATCTGATATTGTGTTCTCTTCTCTAGTCTAAATATATGTACACCTTTGTTTCTTTAATACCATGCAAGTGTATTTACATATATATAAGCACTAAACAAATGTAAGAGTGTACCTTACCAAAGACTTATTTAGTCTTAAAGGTTGGGCATCTACATCCCATGAATAGCTTGTCACATTTTTCTTTATCCCCTCTGTAAATTATATTTTATTAGTTATTCATTTTTTCCTTTTGCACTAATCCCTTTTGTGTAGCATGTTCTAGTACCAAAATATTTTTTCCAATAACAAATAAATATCATCTTTTGATGTTATTGCTTATATTCTCTCATTCTATAAGATAGATTTACAAAAATGTCTCATTTTTTTGTAGATTTAGTCCATAGGCAACAAAATTGATATCTTCCATAGGAAACATTTTATAATTATGTATTCTATTAGCCACACATCTACAATTAATGTTAATAGTAACATTATTTATGCTTGATTATATATTGGTAGACAGAATAAAAGGCCAATGTTAAAAACTATGTTTCAAATACAATACTCTAGACTTAGCTAGCAGTTCTTTGACTTACAAAGATGTCTAATTTTATGCATACACAAACGTATCACACAACACCAATAACACAACACCGGTACCATAACTATTTTTCCCGCCTTTGGTAGGAACTTCGATGCGCTACATCTCTTGTTTTTATATAGTTGCCTCCACAAGTATATGTATTGGTGTCATAGTAAAAAATGAATATCCATGGAATTTCCCAAGTATTTATCTTGAGTTGAAATTAGTTATTTTTTTTAATTTTATTTATATATGAATTTAGAATTTTTCATATATGTTTTGCATCAATCATGAGATAGGGAAACTAGATTACACCATATCATATTTAAATTTAATCTACTTTTGATAAAGAAGTATAATAATGGAACATTAAGGATGTGCAAAAAAATTTAAACCTAAAGAAATAGTATGTCACTTTATTTTAGTATAACTACAAATCTAAAAGTGCTTTTAAATTATCTAAAAATGAATTACATCTATAAATAATTTTTTAATATGGAATGAGAAAAACAAAATGAAGCAAAAGAAACCAATAACATTTGGAAAGTATTTTGAATGATATAGACTTAATATCATGAAAGGATAGCTATATATTCCATAAGTCTACAAACTATGCTAGTTGAAACACTCAATGTGATTGTGCATGTAATGTTGTATAACACTATTGTTCTCACCAAGGGTGTTTATGTGGGAGCTCTATTTTAGCTATATGCATTCACTATTCAATTCAATAGTTCGTAAAGTGGAGTGCATTGTTTCTACATTTGATCACCATTATTTTAGGGTCCCTTTATAATCTCACCATGAAGAGAAATATACCTTTAATAAAAATAATGGGAGAAAAATAGATAATAGACCATATAGTTAAAAAAGGATCTAAAAACATCTTGTTAATATTTAATTCATTTCTAAGTATTTGTATTTATTTATCTACTCTAGATTATTTTTCTAGAGAGGAATAGCTATATTTACTTTGAAATAAATTAAAAGCATTAATTTATAATTTAAGGCTCTTTTGTGAAAGTAGGATGGTAGGAAGATTAAGGTTTGAAAACTAACAATGGTTGTGAGTATTATTTTCCCAAGTTTAATTCTAGATTCTAGAAAGAGAGTAGGATTGAGTCATGTTAGAAAGCTCCATAAACCACTTAATTGAATGGATTTGTAAAGATAATGAACAAGTCATTTATAAAGAGGGTTACACATATACTTAGTAGACATAATTTATAGTAGAAGTTCTAGGAAGCAGTAGTCTCTATTGGTTTTTCTATAATTAATAAGTATTTGGATTTAGCTATTGTTGAAAAGATCCATTTGGATGCAAAAGCTTATGATCAACCATGGGAGCCAAGATTCATCTAGAAGAAAAACACCTATCACACAAGATATAAGAAAATATTTCATGCTTTTTAACAACTCGATAATTCCAATTTATCAGGGTGGTTGCAAGAAGTTGAGTCCCACTTTTGGGCAAAAAGTGGAAGTGTTTTCTTTGTTTTTTAAATTTTATGTCGATTGATGTCAAAATTTGATGCACTTAGAGATTGAATCTCAAAAACCTTCAGTAATAAAAAATGTAGTGCTCAGAGTCTACTTTTCAAATATGTAATTTATTTTTATACCCACATGCTATAAATCACTTTTTAGTAAGAAAGTTTAAAAACCAGTTTTTCAAAATGTCTGTTTCAGGACCATACCACACGTGTACGACCACCCTTTTTTGATGTAAATAAATGATTTTTTACAAATCCTTCTGGGAAACGATACCTAAGACACCAAATATTTATGAGAATATTTTTGCTTATTTTTTATTGAATTTTTTTTTTTATTAATTTTTAACTGACAATAAAGTATATTTTCAAAACATCGGGTGTATGACCACCATAATTTGATGAAAATTTCATATTTTTCAATTTTTTTTTATATTCAAAATAATTATATCTAGATTGATGTCATATAATTTATTTTTCTAAAATCCTAAAAACAAAAAAGTTATTAAAGGTTTAGTGAACCTTGGTATTTTAGGATTAGGTTCCACTTTTGATTAATAAATAATACAAAAATAGTAAAAATAATCTTTTCACTATGAAATTTACATTTCTGAAATCAAGATGTTGAAAACTCTAGGTTTTCGTTTCGTCAAAAAATTCAATCAAAAAGGCCCTCAAAAAATTAGGCCAGGGTAGAAATCTAATGTCATTTTACCTTAGTCATTTTTTTGGAGGTCCAAGCATAGGCTTGGTGGGACCAAGCCTATCTCGAAGCAAAAAAAAATGCTAAGGGTTGTTTCCCACCCCTAATTTTAATAAACGAGCACCTGTTTTTTAAATTCAAAAAACGGGCGCTCGTTCCGCTTTGTACCATTGAAAGCGAAATGGACGCCCGTTTTTAAAAACGGGCACCCGATTCTAAAATGGGTGCCCGTTTAGCTTCGGGCACTCGAACCAAAATGGACGCACGTTTCTGAAAAACGTGCGCCTTTTTTTGAATGGCTCGGGCGCTCGAAGCGAAACAAAAATCGGGCACCCGTTTTTAGCGGGCTCTTTTCCCAACCTACGGACTTCCACGGGATTGGGACCCAAATTTTTGCATTTACCCATCACACAAAATAATATTGGAGATACAATTACAATGAATGAATGAATCCTTATAAAAGGATGAACAAAACCCTAGGTGCAAAGCCTAATGATAAAACTAGGAGAACTAAAGAAATGCAATGTAGGAACTAAATTAATCTCAACTACAACTAGAGAAGAAAACTCTGGATAAAATAGAAAAATAATTTAAATTTAGCTTAAGTGAAAAAAAGTAATTAAACGACCTCATGAATTAAATAATTAGATAATTTTCCTAATTAATCCAGCACCCCCCCTTAAGATTAAATTAGGGGATAACCTAAATAGCTAAATATGAATGCAAAATGCATACATGAATAAGTCCTGACAAGTAGGCATGATTAGGTATACATGTACAAACCAATGCAAAGTAATCCAACACACACCAATGCATCTCTCACAAATGAGGAAAAGGATAAAAATCAAGTGGGAAAAAAACCCTCTCCAAAAGAGAGAAAATAAATGAAAAAGAAAGTATATGTGAAAAGAATGAAGGACTCAAGTTGTCTCCCCAAGCATTTCATAAAAGTATAGTAAATAATCCTTATAGAAGTGAAAATAATAGGCAATGTACCCCCCCATAAGAGAGAAGCTTGAATGCTGAAGATCATCCAAGAGTGACAAGCAACATTCCTTCCCTTGGAAAAAAAGATATCCAATGGCCAAGGTAGAAGAAACTCTATGAAAGGAGATGGAAGGAATATTATCATGATTGGTGCCATGGAATATTGTTTGTATTTCCAAGACCTTTAGGGGATGAGGTCAATTCATTATGATCATAATTGATATATATAATTTATCGGATGCCATATTGACCGCAGGTAGTGGATCCTTTATGTGCTCTCATATGTATTGTGAACCATCACCTCTTATTTTCTTTTGCTTGGGGAAATTTTATCATCGCAACATTCTTTATTTTGGATGTATGTATTCTACCTTAAAGTTATTTCACCTAGTAAGGCATACACAATCTCTTTAATGTGGGGGCGTACACTCTTCCCTATGTTATAATTTGTGCATACACTGTGAGGTTTGGTTTGTATACTTTGATCGTGCATGATGATATTCTTGGTGCATGTTGTAACACCCATTTTGTTGTTGACTTTTTCTTAGATTACTTGGTGGTCTATGGATTTTTTCATTGTTTTTGTGTTTGCTCCACACTGTAGCACCAATTTTATAGTTGTTTTTTTATTAGATTATTTAGCAAACATAGTGTTTTCTTTATAATATCTCTTTGTGCTAACTTGACTCATAGTAATAAGTTCCTTACTACACTATGAAGTTATATCCTCTTCTTATTTTTCACATATTACATTTGTTTGATCGTTGTTGCTTCTTTTATTTTGATGTTTTAGACTAATGAGAGCTTTAGAAGTCCTTTATTATTATCTCTTTAATGTCTTAGTCTAATTATTTTAATGCTATCCTATACTTCATTGAGAGTATGTGCATAAGTTCATACTCCTGCTAAAGTGGGGACTAAATATAGTGTCATAGATTATATGCTCATACAATTTCATGCTCATTTGGGTCTCACTTTAATGTTTCTACCTTCTATGCCTTGATTATGCTTGATTTTTCTCCAACCAATGCCATATCTATGATTTCTTCTCTCTATTGTTCCTTCTTGGGCTTTATCTAGTCCAAAATGACTATACTAGGGGGCCTAAAGAACATGTCCTTCTAGACTAAGGCACTAAGTGCCATAGTCCATGCCAAAAGGGCCCAAATTTGAATCCTCTAATGATCGGAAAAAGTTGAGAGATAAATGATGCATGATGTTAACCTTATTTATAATTTTGAACATGTTTCTTGAGGTTATGTATAAAATAAATTTTTATCCCTTCATTCAAATCAACTCTCATCAAGGAATTTAGTCTACATTAAGAATTTCAAGTGACCAAGCATTCGAGGGTCATTAAAATATTGAAGGGGAGGTCACGTATTCATATTTTAAGCATTCAAGATGGCATTCATGATGAAATTTAATTAAGGACATTTATGAGTTCCTAGATAGCATAATCAACCTTTTATGAAGACTTTAAGGAAAGGGAGATTCATTAATGAAGGTATAACATTTCAATTTCACATTTTATTTCAAGATCTAGCCTCTACCTTGCAAGGGTAAGGTTTATTTTCTATATATTCATTTTTATAGGGTTAATTTAAAACTCATGGTTTGACCTAGGCCAACCCCTATCAACTAAACACCATTTTTCCTCTTTTGTGTGTGTAGGTTACATATTTATCAGAGAACACATATAGATTTGGAAGGTGAAGATTGCGACAAAGTGAACTATATTTTGAAGTAGAAAATCCTAGACATTGTAGCTTAGCTACAATGGTTGACACTTTTTTGACAAAAAATACTTAGGAAATACTCATAGTGGCATCCTAATCTTGAATCTGTTTTCAATAATTAAATTAGACATCTGGAGGACAATGACACCTAGCTATATTGCCCAACACTTTTGGGCTCAAATTTTAGATACGATTTCTTTTTAGTTCTATGTTTGTATATTCGTACTCAAAGTTTATATATCTGATTTTTAGCTTACTATTTATGTTTTTGATCTGTAGTCTACTATTTATGTTGATTACTCTCAAGTTTGAGTCATTAGGCCTAGTTCTCACATTTAATCATTCTATCATATCTAATTACATCTAGTCTCAACAAAGGAAGTAACCAACCATTGTGCCCAATTGTACCAATAGGTTATGAGTTGGGCTTATTAGTCATTTCCTTAGTATAGATTGGTGTGAATGGGTTTGATTCTTAGTTGGCATATTGTATGTTTTTATTAAAATATTTCTTAATAAACAACGTTTTGTTTAGATAACTTTATACTATTTGTTTCTCATAATTTTTTATACTTATACCATTATATTGAGAAAAATTATCAATCACATTTATACTTACAAAACTTTAATATACATAGATTCTATAATCATTATCATAAACTATAAAAATACCATTTCTATCAAAATCCTTCTTTCTCATTGTGTTGAAAATGTGTGGTTATTTGATTTTTGAATTCAATACTAATATGGTGACAAACCTTCTCCTACATTTAGATTCATGAAACATTAGATTTATTGTATAATATCAAGATAAAATGGTGCACTGTTTGGTTGTGTGTCATAATTGTGGATCTAAAAATCTTAATAAGCATCCTTCCTAGCTATAACCTTCATAGTGGAGGGTGACACGATCATTGAAACTTGAACCTTGTCCTTGGGTGTAAGTTGGGTGCCACTTTTTGGGTAGTTTTAGCTCATGGTTTTGTAATATCATTAGACAGTTTCATGTATTGTATCTCATATATAATTCCTTGTAAGATTCTTATAGCTATTTAAGTACCTACGAATCTTTGGTTAATGATACTCCTATGAGAAGCTTGCTCTACAAGTACTTTTAGAGTGTGTAGTTTTATCCCGAAAGGGTTTCCCCCATGATATATTTTGTGTTTATCATTAATATACTTTCATTTTGTATATATCCTTGTGTATTTATTTCTTATTCTATATTAGTTTAAGATTTGTAATAAAGTTTGGGTTATCTCCCCCACTAGATTATTGTTAGGAACCATTTTCCACACCTTATCTTCATTTCAAAGACATGTATGAGTTCCTAAATATAATTGTCAACCATTTATGAAGAATTGAAGGAAAGGTAGATTCATGAATGAAGGTATCACATTTCAATTAAACATTTTATTTCAAGATCTAGCCTCTATCCCATAAGGGTAAGCTCTCATTTCTATCTATTCATCATTGTAGGGTGAAATCTTAACCCGAGGTTTGACTTATGCAAACCCCTATCAAACCAACACTATTTTTACTCTATTGTGCATGTAGGCTATAATTTTATTAAAGAAGGAATATAGATTAGAAGGTGGAGATTGAGATGAAGAGAACTAGATTTTGAAGAAGTAGAAATCCTAGATGTTGTAGCTTAACTACATTGTTCGACACTTTTCAGACAATTTTTTTGGGAAATAATCAGAGTGATGTATCCTAATCATGACTCTATTTTTAATATTTTAATTGGACACCTACCTATAGTTTCCAACACTTTTAGGCTCAAATTGTAGACATGGGTTCCTCTCTATTCTCTATTTCCATAAATGTACTGAAAGTCTATATATGTGATCTATACCTTACTATTTATGTTGGTTACTTTCAATTTTGCATCATTCGGCCATGTTCTTGCATTTAATCACTCTATATTATCTATTTGCATCTATTCTAAAAAAAGGAAGTAACAAACCATTGTGCCCATCTCTAGAAATGAGTTTCTAGCTTTTTCTATTGGTCATTTCCTTAATTTGAATTGATGTGAATAGGTTGATTCATAATTTGCATGTTTATACTAGTGAATCCTATTCCACCAACTATACACTAAATCAAAAGTCAAAGAAGGGAGAGAGAGAGAGAGAGAGAGAGAGAGAGAGAGAGAGAGAGAGAGAGAGAGAGAGAGATAGAAGGATATGTGTAGGTTGAGAGATCTATGGGAGATATATAGAAGTTAAGAGGAGAGGGAGAGAGGCACTGGAGAGATAGAGATAAGTATAGAGGGAAGGAAGGAGGAAAGGAGAGGAAAAGAGAGCAAGGGAGAGACAGAAAGAGGTACATAAGGTGAGAGAGAGATAAGTATGGTGAAGGGCATGGTAGGTAGAGAGATAGGGAGAGGAGAGATAAAGAGAAGTAGATAGAAAGAAATGAAAATAGACAAATCTAAAGGAAATGGGGAGAGAGAGAGAGAGAGAGAGAGAGAGAGAGAGAGAGAGAGAGAGAGAGAGAGGGAAACAGGGAGAGGTTAGAGAGAAAATATTTTTTCTTCACAAAAATGTGAGCATATTATAGCATGCTATTGTTATAACACACTCATGTTATGAGAATCCTAAGGTAGACAACAATGTGACTACATTGTAGCAAAATCACATTATTGTGTACCTTAGGAATTTCCAACCCTTAGGTTTGAATTTTCCTTAGACATCCAACCTAAACTATTGCATTGACATTTCAATGCACAAAGACATATTTCTTCAAATTGTAAAAAATTTGTTAGTATCTTGAACATGCTTTTCATCAAGTTTACATAGGTTTCAATTACATGTAAATTTTTTTGATATAATAACATTGAACTATTTCTTAGCTTTCTAACCAAGTTGTTTTTTTTAATTTTTAATTAAGTTATGGTTTTAATCTTTAAATTATTTTGTTAGTGTCTCTATTTTTTGTCAAAAACCTATGTACAGTAATTTTGGTCTCATTTTTTACTCGTTCATTGAAATTTAAAAAAAATTATGTTTCTAGAAACTAAACTTTATTTCACACACATTCAAAAATATTGATTTTGAAATAGTTTAAAAAAATATTAGGGCATGCTCAATTTTCTATTTTACAAGATGTTTCCACTTTGAAAATTAGTTAAAAATTCAATATTTATTAGAAAATTAACAAAAATATTGAGCATACACTAAATGGTGTTACCTATTATTTCACTACAGAGATTTTTGAAATACTAAAATTATTTTTTCTGGGGGGGGGCTACACACTAGTTACTCTGCTATATTTTTTTTTATAGAAATTGGAACACTTTCTATGTTGCCCAATTTTGAACATGTTAATCTCTACCATTTTCAAAAAGAATTAGTAGTTTAGAAAATAGATTGAAAGCACTATGACTCTTGTTTGCATTGTGTTTTCAAATTCTAAATGTAACTATCTTCAATCTCTATCCAAGAATAATCCTTTCTAGTTTAAAAAAAAAATGATCACTTAAGACTCCTTTCTCGTTTACCATTTCCATGCACTTACCCAAAATGGTTTTCCCCATGCAAATTAGAGTTCTATTGTACAATCTTTTTGTAACTTTAAGATTACTTGTTTTTTATTAAGGAAAAAGTGGTTTTTATAGGGACCCGAAGATTACTTGTTTTTGTACACACTTTCCCCCAAATTTTAGTGTAGAAAGCATATTTTGCATCATTGTTTCGTTTCACACACTCTATAATATATAGTGTAAAAGGAAACAATGATGTGTATATATATTTTTCTATCCATATGACTCTAATGTGTATTATTTAATATTCTAGTTATATGTTTCACATGAGTATTATTCTTGCATCTTATGGCATCATCCTAATAAAATACTTCCACAAGTTTGTGACAGCAATAATGGCATGTATTATGCTTACATAGTTTATGATAATTGTACTTTTTGTCAATATTTATAATAATGATATCTCACACTAGTTTACAGTTATACACTCATTTATCTAGCATTCATGGCTAATTTCAATTGCTTTGTAGCTCTATTTACAATCACTTGTTTAAATTCATAATTACATATGTCAATTCTAAACTTATTAAAATAGTCTTGAACAACAAACAATCGATAATTTAAATTATGAATTGGTCATCTAATTTCTTTTTAATTTATTCAAAATTCATGCTTAGATTATTTTGTTTTAATATATTAATAATTCAATTATTTAATATATATATATAATTTCTATAATTTCAATTGTGTATTAGATTTTGTATCAACAGACCATACTATGCAATTCATTTTTTTATTATAATATAATGCTAATAGAATAAGATGATTGTATAAATTGTTTTTATACGTATACCATTATATTGAGAAAGGCTATGAATCACATTTATACTAATAAAATTTCAATATAAACAGTTTCTATAATAATTATGATAAACTATAAAAATATAGTATCTATTTAAATCCTTCCTTCTCATTGCGTTGAGCACGTGTGGTGATTCAACGTTGGAACAAGAACAAAATCAATTCCTGTTTGAATAATGATATGGTTTACAAACCTAATTATCTGTAGCGTTTAGATTCCTGAAACATTATTTATGAACATATAATACTGCAGGGTTTGCCTGTGTGTAGACATTATGGATCTAATAAACTTAACCGACGTCCTTCCCCAGTTGCAGAGGGCGACAAGCTCATTGAAGCTTCAACGTCCTTGTCCTTCCTATGCAAATTACAATGACAACTCACATTACTTAATAATGAATCTGAGTCCTGACATTTTAAGGTGCCTGGCATATTGTACGTGCAACTGCACTCTCAAAATAAAAAAAAACACGCTGTATCCAGCTGTTTTTCTAAATTACGATCTAAACCTAATTTATAATTAACCATTGCTGTTTGCCTTCTCATCTTTCCTCCGTGGGCTCTGGTGGCAAAGGTGCCATGGGAAATGGTAAGGTAACCCAATTGTATGGCTCCTCAATTTTAGGATGACGCAAACCATTAAATATAATTTAAATCACATTGCAACTGAGGATGTTGAGTTCTTCACTATGGTTTTTTATGTTTGTTTTGTATAATTGTGGTTTCGCACTCTACTTCCATTGAATTTTAAGGACTTTGAATTCGTATGTTCAAGTGTTTCCCGACCGTTCTCTTAATGAATAAAAGAACAATTGATTTAATCTTATAGTTTCAATCTAATAACATGAATAACTTCATTACTTCTGTGTACCTCTTTCATTCTTTTCATCATGCTTCTTTCTTCGTTCTTATCATTACAAATTTTACAACATCACGAGTCTTGTGACTCTTTCAAACTTTCAAACTTCTTTCATTTTCTTACACTTCTATCAACATCTTAAATTTTGGTAAAGTTTACAAATTTATACTCATGATAATTTACAATTTGACATTTCCTTTTATTGAAGTTTCACAAGATCACAAATCATTGAACTTTTCAATTCATTATTTAATTGCTATTTTATTTTTTATATTGAACTTTTATGGAATTATGAAACGATTGAACACCCAAATAAATCAAGCCTTTAACCCTTACCCTTAATTTAGCTCAATGATGATGTTGATGGGTGGAGAAGAGGTCAAGGAAATGTAAACACATGAGTTTCTTGAAATTGATACAATTGTTTGGACTTAGAGTTCACAATTATTGTATATTTGATATAAGATAAAGGGATTGCCATACCTTTGACTTTAATAGGATTATATATATAAGAAGTTCTAGTATCAAGCATTGTAGATGCTAAGGAGATAATACTTTGGTAAGAGAGTGAGATATATTATGACTCTAAAAAAATGTGTATACGAACGAAACTATGGAGAGTGGGATTTAAGAATGACAAGGAAATGGTACTTTGGTAGAGAAAAGGTCAAAATTTTGACTCTAATTAAGTAACTTAGTTAAAACATTAATTTTAGAGTCAAGATTCAGGTAGAACATATAAATGATACTCTAGCAAGCAAATGGCCAAAACTTCAATGTAAAAAGTACTAAAGTACAAAATGCAAAGCTTCATGATTTTAAAGATTGGGATGAAAATATATTAGGTACCAAGAGAAGTGTGAGTTTGAAAATCAAACATGACAAGGAAATAATGCAAGGGATTGGAACTTTGGAGATTGGAGGAATCATGAAAACGGTGTTGAGGGAAGGCAAAATTTGAAATTATTAAAGTTCAACAAATTGTACAATCATAAGAATTAGAACAACATAACACCCTACATATAGATTTTTTTTATTTTTTTAGAACATCTCACATTGACCAACACATAGAAGATGACTTCGGCCTCCTTCTTGAAACTTGTTTCTCAATGTTTTTTCTTTTGTAGGTTGTGTTTGGGCTGTTGGTAGGCTTTGTTGTATCTTTTAGCAGTGTTCTTCTGTGGGTTCTAAATCCAAGTAAAATATGAGGGTTTTAGGTCCCTTCAAAACTTGTTGTATGGGGTTTCGGGTCCCCTCAGAACCTATTTTTATCTTAATAAAAACCACATAGAGGATGACAAAGGAAAACACAACCAAAATTTGACAAAGGGAAAGCCTTCTTAGAATCTCTCATATCAGTTATAAATAGTGGGATAACACACAAAAATTGCAACCAAATATATGAATACTTGGGATTTTTACATTTTAAAGCATGTGAAATAGGGCTCTAACATAATATCTTGTTCATGGGAGCATGGAATGAATAAAGATTTTTTTTGATGTAGTCTAAAATACACACAATCCACATGCTTCACCATGGGTTAATGATAGCCATGGCTACGAAAGACTTATTAAGGGTAACTAATCATTATTGATCTAAAATATAAAGAATTATTTGTTATTATTTTGAGTGCAAACCAAAACCTTTATTTAATTTACAGTTAAGAATGAAATCAATCACTTCAGTATTTGTAGCTCTTTTTGTAGGATTTGCTTCTTCCCAATTGGTAAAATAATCTATATCTATAGGAATCCATTTGAATATTCTACTAGACTCTTTAGGAATATAACCAAGAAAATCAATAACTCGTTGTTGAAATCGGGCCTCTATTATCATGGTACTTAAGGTAAATCCCTCAATCCATTGAGTTATTTTTAAAACTTCTCACAAGAATATTTTTAAGCACTAGTTCATGTATATTTATAAGTAAATATGGCCACTAATAGACACATTTAAGGATTTACTAAATGGTAGTTTTACCTAATTAGTACCCACCACATGCACCATTGTACATTTGAGATGATACTTTACCAACTTGTTTTCAAGTGAATCTTAGATAAATACCATCTAATGCACTCAAATGATAGGGGGTATTATCATACAAACCATTCATGTATCCACTCAACACTATAATCACAAAACAACTCATAAAACTCATTTAAATATGCACAATCACAACAAACATCAAAATATTATATATTCATGTATAATTTAGGAAATTATAAAATTTGGACCACATTCCTCATCCTTGATTCTACATCATTTATCTCTAACATTCCTTCCTCAATCCTCTAGAGCTCCTAGTAATATTTGATTCCTTCTCTCTCTTTATTTGTTTCTTGTCCTCTTGACGGTGATACTATTTGTCTCAACCCACTTTTTTTCTCTAATGGTAAGAAGCCCATAACAAGTCAATTTTCCTTATCTCGTATTTCCCTTGTGGAGATCTTCAAATTTTGTGAATTGGTTTTTAAATCATTAAACAATTATCATATAGAACTATTGTAATACACTTCTTATTATATTATAGGCTTATCAAAGGATCATAACTCCAAAATTTTCAGATATTTTCTTTGCATTCTTGATAACCTAACACATATCAATAATTTAGAGATAATTCAAAACATTTCTCCTATTCTCATTAATCAACCATTATGTAAAGAGTTTCCTAAATGTCTGATATAACCTTGAATTATTTGGTACTAACCATCAAGCCTAACTTGTACGTCTAACCTTCTCCATTATCAAGTAAACATTGTTTTAGAAGTAAAAAATGATGAGTATAGGTCTTTGAGTGTTGGTAGCTTGGTTAGTTTGTGATCTCAAAACTTGCCAAAAACTTATTATGAGAGCTTTTGTTGGTGAATTGATAGGTTTACTAACTCAAGAACTTGAATAAATACTTTTCCTTGGTGAAATTTTCACCTATCAGTGTATCAAAAAATATTCAAAACTTTTAACTTTTTTCAAAGTTTTAGTGACTTCTAAAAGATGCAAAGTTGTTGACAATTTTCTTCCTTTAAATTTTGATATTTTGGTGATTTCAAAAACTTAGAAATGTTTTGATAGAGCTAATTCTCTACCCCTTATTTTGGCTCCCCTCCCCCCTTCCTTGCTAACTCCCCAAGGAAATGGGATTTTCCAACATTTTTTGATAAGGTAAACAATCTCTATGATTCCTACAACAAAGAGGAATCCATAATCCACTAGCTCCTTGGCCTACTCAATATGGTGAAGAAGAAAATTAATAGGATTGAGGCCCTCACTGAGGCCAATATAATATCTTCTTGTTAGCTATATGGTGAAAAGGATCAAAGGGTTTGGGAAACAATAAATGATTTGGCAAATTAACTTGAGAACTGGGAAGGTTTGGAAGAGGAATTGAAGGGACTTGGCAAGAATATGGACCAAAAGGATGATAAGAGGGAGACGGAGAAGGTCATTGATAACATCTAGGATAACTAGGTGACCCTTGAAAGGAAGATTGATGGGATGATGACCCTAAGCAACAAAATATCAAATAAGAACTTTGTGACTCTATAGGCCATTCAAAAGGAATTTGACAAAAGGCGTGCTAAAAAGAAACAACAAATGGATTCATCTCCTACTACATTGATGGAATCATTAGTGTCAAGGGTAAAATATACATCTAAGTCCCCTATTGTTTCTTTAGGAAAAGGTTTGAACAAGAGGCTCTCCTTCTTTGAGAAAATGAAATTGATGAATCAAGATTGGAAATTTGAGAAGACCCCCACCAAGTAGACCATTACTTCATGTCTTCAATTTAGGGTGTCTCTATTGTCTTATTATTTTTATCAAGTATTCTTTGTCTATATTTTTAGTGTTTGGTTTTGGTTTTCAATTAGGTTTTAATCCCTTTTGTTAGTTGGCTCTCTAGTTTGGGGTTCTCACTCCTAGTTAGACCTTGATTTCTTTTCTTTAGTGGTTATGTAATGGTTCAAGCTTCTCTTGATTTATTCTAATCAGAACTAATGTTTGTAAAGAATGACATTATCTTAAGTCATAATTTTCTATATAGTTTACTTTCTATTTAATTGTAACTAGTATAGATATCTAAAATGCGTCTCCCTAAAATATGCCAAGATACTAATATAACATAATTAAAATAATTTCATAAATTAATTATTAAATTTTAAGTATGTTATATTAAATTTATAATTAAATGAATAATTATTTTTTTGATCGGTAATTTTGTAGTATATTGATTCAGAAAAAGATATACAATCTTTCAAGGCCATACAAGATTTAAACATCGGCCCAAAATCTAAGAGTATTGACCTACTCTGGGGAACATTCAAAGCCAAATATAAGGAAATAAGAAACCAATTCTATTCATCTCTGCACTAAAATATTACAGTCATCCATAAAAGTATAGTTTTTTTTTAAAACCAGTAGTGGAAGTAAAAGAAAAAAAAATACTATAGACCCATGGCCACTCTGTCGCTATCGCTCACGTTCGCCTACTCCTCATCTGCAATATCTGCCAATGCTTTTCCCTTTGCTACTTTGCTCTTCATTTTCGGTATGCAATCCAAACTTCCAGAATCAGGGTCACCTTCTAGACTAGCTAACAGTTGGATGGCCCGCCCTTCCTCAAATCGGTCTCACAACTCTCTCCCAACCTCCATATGTGCCACCACCTTGAGGGCCTTCAAAACTTTATCTGTTCTGATTAGCTTGACACAGAGCTTCATGGCTTCCCACCCTATGTGAGCTCACTCACGACATTGCTCCTTAATACGGTTTTTTGGCCCTCGAACAAAGGGAAATATCTCCTCCTCAACATCTCCCTCCCTAATGTAGATTCCTATCTAAGGGACAACCCACTGCAAAATGGAGTCAAGGTTGATCAGATATTCCCCGTCTATCAACTTTGTTAGCGTGAGCTTTATTTTCTCTAACTCTAGTTCAAATTTGCATGCCCAGGCCATAATCAGGGAGTGCACCTCCATATTTGTCTTGTAATGAAAGTGAATGTGCGACAACTCCTCTCCCAGCATTAGGCACACCGCACTCCATAATTTCTCTTCTTTGTACTTGAAGAGTCCTTGCATTATTTTATCCAATACCATCCCCAGAAATGGAACCAATTTCTTCTCGGTTCTTAGAGTAAATTTGCCTCCATTGAACCTGCACAAACTGTTAACTCTAAACTCTACAATGCAAATGACATAAAAAACATTTATCAATCAATTTATTGTAGACTCGACATTCTACTCACAAACCGAAGTGGTTACTTCCTCCGCCGTCGTTTGCAACGGGTCATGAATGTAGAATCAATGATATAAAAGGAATGAGATTTCATAGTAGATTTGTTGCCCTTTGCCATCATCGCTAACCAGTACTCTACACTCGACAACTTCCTCATTAATTGCAGTGTCTTTGAGAGGGCATACTTGTCATTACTGGTTGCCTTGCGTGCATGTTAATTGTTTCATGCTTCTAGGACTGCGTTAAATCCACTTCCACACTCTGACATCTCCCTTCCACCACTTGGCCATTTGGCTTGTCATGTCACATCCGATGTTGGAGAGTAGGTCTACCATTGCATTGGCACCTCGCCTGACGTGGGAGACCCAAAACTGCTCAAAGAGGTTGAGTTTCTCTCGAATGATCTCCACCCAATGGGATAATTTCCATTATGGGGTATTGCCCTTAGCAATTGCGTTGATGACCACTTGGGAATCTCCTTCTAGGTGTAGCCTTGGGATTTTCATGTTTAAAGCCAATCCATTTGCCATAAGTGCCGCCTATACCTCTGCTTCATTGTTTGTTCCATCGTGCAGTCGACGTGCTCCCTTGAAAAGGATGACCCCTTTATCATTTCTCGCAACTACTCCCACTCTTGAAGTTCTCGGGTTTTCCCTAGATGCCCCATCGAAGTTTATTTTTACCCATTCCTTGCTCAGCAGTTTCCATGTCACCTCCTCTTTTCCTAAACGGGATAATTAAATGAATATTATTGGCTAAGTAAACAAGAGTTAAGGTTGCTTCACTCTTACTACACACATTTTTAAAAAGTAAAATTTCAATTGGAAGTAGTCTAGATACCTAGGTTTCAACACCTTAATTCTGTTGTAATCATTCCATTACAATCATCCCATTTTCATCTAAACAACTAATTAGTTAATTTAGTTAGTTCTAAATCAAATTATTTGATTGAACATCATTCAATCTAGTTAGTTGGATAGTTAGGTTAATTGAGGGAGTTCTTTAAAATCTCTAGTCTATGTGTGAATATTTGAATCGCATTATCATGTTATAAAAAAGCTTGTCCAACAATTGAGCATCCACAATACTTTGTTCAAGTGTAAGAAAATTGAATTCATACCCCATCTAAGGCTTGTTTTTAAAATAAAAAATCTAATTATTTAGTTTCTATAGTTTTCTTTGTTCCATATTGATCTCCTTCAAGTAGGTTTGCCTTAAAAACAATAGTACATGAAATTATGATATTTTTCATATAATATATTTATATAAATTATATTGTTTTAAAAATTTCAATTAAAATTAATATTGTATTGAAAAATAATAAATCAGTGTCACAATCACTTGTATTCCACTTTACTTTCTTATTTCATATAATATATATACATATACATAATGGAATATATTTTATTTACCATAATTACTTGTATTCATTTTTACATTGTTATTTCATTTAATGCATATATGCATTAAATGAAATAGAATTTTAAAGAATCTAATAATTAATAAAATAAAAAATGAAGCCTACCCATCACAATATATTGCTATTCCATGTCTCTCTTGTTGTGGGAGATAAAAACAAAGTTAAATGTACACTTGTAATGATATTTGACAACATTAGATAGAAATAATGTAAAATGTTTCAACAATAATTAATATTTTTTAAGAATGAGCTTATCTTAAGCCATAATTTTTTATATAGTTTATTTTCTATTTACTTATAACTAATATAGATATCTAAAATACATCTTCCTAAAATATGTCAAGAAATATCAATATAATATAATTAAAATAATGTTGTAAATTAATTAATAAATTTTAAGTATATTATATTAAATTTATAAATTAAATGAATATTATTGTCTAGGTATACAAGGGTTAAGGGTTTAGTATACAAGTTTCTAAAAAGTAAAATTTCAATTAGAAATAGTCTAGACACTTAGGTTACCTTAATTGTATTGTAATCATTACATTACAATCATCCATTGTTATCCCAAAAATTAATTAGTTAATTTAGTAACTCTAAATCAAATTTATTGATTGAATAATCAACTATTCTAGTTGATTGGAGAGCTAGGTAATCGACAAATCAATCAATTCAATTAAGTATTCAATCAAACTACTTAACTCTAATTCAAATCATCAATCAACAACAATCAATCTTAACCATTTGTATTTTCACCTAAAAATACACAAATCTATAAACCTTTCAAGAATTCAAATAGATTAGTCAACATTTGAATCACATTATCACATTATCATGCTACCAGAAAGCATGCACAACAATTGAACATCACACTTCAATAGATTATTTTTTATTCCATATCTCTCTTCCTGCTGAAGAGAAAAACAAAGTTAAATGTACACTCTTTGTCATGATATTTGACAATAGTTGGATAGATATGATAACTCCAACTCATCCTCTTACACTACCTCCTTTGCAGAAGATTACAAGCAGAGAGAAGGAAGGTGCCTCTCTTTATCTCTTTTAGCTTGCTACAACTACAAGACAATCTATTCACATGCAGATCAGAATCAGATCCCTAACAACAAAAAGTACCTCTAAGGAATTATCCAGGGAGTATAGTTTTGCCTTTATGGATGTAGACGTATAAAAATGACCACATTCCTAAATGAATATTTTATGTTCATTTTTCTATTTGATTAAATCCAATTTAATTAAACTATCCACATTCCTCTATTTAATTAAATAAATTACTCAATTTATTTAAATAAAATTCACTATATCCATTTAATGAATAAATCATTTTATTCAATTAAATCCCCCCTATCCACTTTTAATTAAATTCAAATTTAATTAAATAAGTTATCCCAAATTGAATAAATCTAATTTATTTAATTTCTCCAAATTGTAACCAAATTGAATGAAAATCATTTAATTCAATTAAATCCTATTATCCCTCCATCCACTTGCAAAATCCCAAACCCCTTCCTAATCCCTTCTAGAATCTTCTAATCGCTTCTAATTAACCTAACCTTCCTCTAAATTTTGTCACATCCCTAAGCAAAGGGAAGTCACTTCTCAAAAACCTTAAAGTCTTTGATAACCATTGAAGGTTTTCAACCTTCAACCACTAAAACCCTTAAAGTCTTTGAAAACCATTGAAGGCTTTCAACCTTCAACCACTTAATTCCCAAAGTCTCCAATAACCATTAATGGTTAATTCAAACCCTCCCACATGGTTAAAACATTTGTTTTGACTCAACCTCTATCCAACCCAAGGGTCTCATCAGGCCATTAATGCTTTGACCATGATTATCTCTTAATCATTTGCACAAAGGTTTATCCTTGGATTAACTCTTAATCCAGTGGGTAATCTTAATTTAGACTTGACCCTTAGCCTTTAGATAACCATGAGGTCTTCTCAGGCCTTTAATGCCTCCAACCTCTTCTCTCAACCCAATCCTATGTTGACACTTGTCACCATTTCATTGGTGCCAATTGTGCACATGGATCCCCAACTTTCAAACTTGGCCCTTGATTAAACCATTCAATCTTGACCATCCATTGCCTTGTTTGTGCTATAAATAGAGCTCTCATTCCTCCATTCTTAACAATCATCTTTCAAATTTGAAGCATCACACTTATGCTCAAATTATTTCAAGCTCTCATTTCATATATGCTCATCATTTAGCCTCTTTTAGATCATAAATTAGACTAATATGCATGCTTAGATTACTTTCTTTATCATTTTAGTTCAATTATAGACTAAATATAGTATGCTAGGATAGTATTCATACTAATCTTGTCATCTTATCATTTAGTTTATTGCATTTTAGCATCATACATAGCTTACAACACATCTCATACTAAAATCAATCAAAAGCATCTCTCGTTCTCATATTTGCCATCCCTAAACCATTTTTCTCAGTGATCTGAGAGCAAAAACATTGGTTTGAGGTACATTGTGAGATAGAGAACCATGGGACCCTCCTTGGGAAGCTGAGTAACACTACGTTACTCCATAGCTTGCATCAAGAAGTCCTGTGTGTGTGTGTGTGGACTAGTATACAAATAAATTTTCACATATTTAGTTTTATTTGACCACTTTTCTCGCATACATTTCTGGTGCCCACCGTGGGGCTAGACCCCATATAACAAATCGATTTTTGAAATTAATCATTTTTCCAGGTCCGCGGGAAACACGAATTGGCGCGTCGGAAACATTACTTAGCGCATCCGCCTAACAGTTTAGCGCTTCTAGCCTACTATTTAGCGCATGAGGTCTCTACTATAGCGCATAAAGTTTTTCCTTTAGCGCATGACTTTGTTTAAAAAAAATTTCTGTAGGTCTCAACGCGGGCAAATCATAGAATAGGGCAGATAATAACCAGAATAGCGCATAAGATCCACAGTTCAGCGCTTATAGTCTATCATTCAGCGCGTGTGATTCAAACATTAGTGCATCAAATTCAAAATTTTCCTGCAGGTCTCAGCAAAACCACAGAACAACGCTTCGAACTTGCAGAATAGCGCATTCATTGAACAGTGTAGCGCAGAGGAAAATAGTTGTAGCGCATCCTGTCTCTATTGTAGCACATAAAATCCATTCTGTAGCGCATAACAAATAGAGGAAAATTTTAAAATTGTAATCGAAAAAGAAATTTTAGACTTGTGGAAGTCCACCAAATCAGCTAACAATTTTTTTTTTGTTTGCTTGCAGGACTCTGATAATTTCTTGCAGGTGGAGCAGACGCTTTTTCTTTTGTAAATCGATTTCTTTTGTTGACCTCAAAATCGAACATTTGCTTTGTTGACCATTTCCCTTTCATAATTTAGAAAATCATTGATTTGCCTGGATAAAATAAACACCATGTCTTTGTGGAGCAACATATCCACATAGAATTTAGCAAAATCACTGATTTGAAAGGATAAAATACAATTGATTGCTCTGTCTCGAAAGTGGTAGGAATATGCTCTCCCCTTAACTGGGTGATAAAAAATCCAGACCATTCTTACAGCTTTATTTCATTCAAGCAATAAATCCTTTAGCAGGCCTGCCTTCCCGAGGAGTTGCAATCAACTCTTAAAGTCGTTTATGGCCGGTGTGAAGGGAACGACCTAAGTGGGGAACGGCTTTGACGCCAAGAATTCCAACCCACTATAATCAAATGTGGAAAGTGATGAAAGTCCTTTTCAATGGTTGCGCGCAGTGATTAGCCTTCCCCCAGTATCCTCGAGATACGTAAAGCCTTTGTTCTAAAGGTTGGGAAGCCTCCTGAGGGAGTTTATCACTGACGGCCGAACGGGAAGCCTGATTATGAACCATAGAATTAGAAGCTTTGAACCGAGTCAGTAGCCAAACATTTGTAACATCATAGTGCAAGGGTGGGGAAGAATCCGCCCCCAAGATTACTCACCATATATCTCCCAAGATAACTACTCAACTGTGAAGCAATTCACTTTGGGTTAACTTCTGGCAAAAGGCAAAAAAATGGGCGCCCCCTAGGGGGTGACACGGCTGTTTGAGCTGACGGAGTATCGAGACTAGTGGGCTATGATGTTATTTATGACCCTTGAATAAAGAGTCTTTCTGAAGTGTATTACTTGTATCCAAACCTGTTAAAACATTGGGGATTTGAACACATCCTCGCAGAACATACACTTTTTGTTAGATTAGGCAAAATGGTTGTATTTTTTGTGCCGTGCTTGCATTTATTACTTCAGAAAATCATCCATCACACTTGAAAAATTCTCAACAAAAATCAAAAACCTCAAGAAAACAACCAAACCGAAAAATCAGGGCAGTTTAGCGCATAAGAACAACATCTTAGCGCGTGGAAAACTTTTGCTAGCACATCCAAGCCTCAAAATAGCACGTGGAGTTAAAACAGTAGCGTTTCATCATTAGACAAACCAGTATACAATCATTTAGTGCATCCACAACACAGTCTAGCGCGTCTCAGCAACCTCTTAGCGCGTGGGAACCAAGGATTAGCGCATAAAACAAAACAGTTAGCGCTTCACAGGCCCAGTGTAGCGCGTCACTTTTCCAAACAACATCCACAACAAATTTCAACAGTCCTACTTTTAGCGCTTAGCAGCAACAACTTAGCGCGTAGAATACATCAATTAGCGCATTCACTCAAACAGTTAGCGCATATCAGGACCAGTGTAGCACGTAGATTTTCCAAACAAAATCCATAACAAATTTCATCAGTCCTAACTTTAGCGCGTGGAAGGAAAAGCTTAGCACTTAGAAATCATATTTTAGCGCATATACTCCAACAGTTAGCACATATAAGCCCAGTCTAGCACGTAGATTTTTCACCAGTTAAACAAAATTTTTCCAAAATCCAAACTTTAGCGCGTATCTGGGGGCAGATTAGTGCGTGTGCTTATTCCTTTAGCGCATCAGGTAAGTTCAGTAGTGCATGTAAACTCTGTTTTAGCGCGTGATCTAAGGCCGAAAAACAAAGAAGTCCAAAACTGAAAATTTTTGAAAATTTCAAAAACATTTTAAAGACTTTTTTTTTCATCAAAAATCATCTTTTATCAAACCAGAGTGACAAAAACAAATTATTAAAAACTTTTCTCAAGATAAATTTGTGTTAAACAAAGTTGTCCGAATCCTAAACAAATCGCACAATAGAGGATGTCTCTCCTATCGTAATCCAGAAAATTTTCATCATCAGTGTCATCAAAATCCTTTACCATCTTACGGATTTCTATCTCAAAACACTTGTTTAAAATTCTCAAATCGTCAAATCCAGTTTCCAGATCGGGAAGTTTTTATCCATATCATTTGACACACTTTATCCTGAAGGGGCAGCCTTCACTCTGATAAAGTAAGATTTGAAATTTCCAAAACAAGAATCAACTGAATCCAAACCAATCAAAGGAAATCATTGATCACTCTTGCATGACTAATCCCCTTATTCTGAGAAGAAAGAACCTCTATCGTAACATCACGTTAAAGAAACAACAACCTAGTTTTTCCAAATTCATCAAGCGAAATAAGTTTTTATACATCAATCATCAGCTCTTCAAATCTCATCGGGTATTCCTTCATCACGTCAAACGTTATATCCAAAATAAATTTAGCGAATTTGACAAAGAACCCTTGAAGACAAGAGCATACTGTCAAAAGTCTGCTTTTAATCAAACCATAAACCGCGGTGGATAAATCAATCTAGCATTCTTACCCGACGAGTGCATCACATATAACACATCTCGACCAGAACCACCAACACCTGAGTAACACACCGAGGAGGCTTTTGTATCTTTCATCATTGAAAGCTTCTATTAAAATGCCTATTACTCGCTCTCAACGAGACAAACAAAGCGAGGCACACGCAGAATCAAGTATGAATCGCAGATTATCAAATCCTTTTGAAGTTCCGCCCGTAGAAGAACCTGAAATTACTGAAGCCCTTCTTCGGGAATGTCAAGTAAATCTCTCCTTCCAAAAACTTGTCGAAAAGCTCATGGAAAATGACAAAGAAAAATATCTGTTGATGCTCACAAGCAAGGGCGTTAAACTTCCTGAAGATTTCGACCCAAATCTTTTTCAAACCGGATCTCGGCAATATGCATCTCAAGAACAAAACCGAGAAGAAGAAACTCACATACCTGAACAACATAACTTTGAACAACACATTCCAGAACAACGCATACCACAAATGCGTATACCTGAACTAGAAACACCAGAGCAACATATACCATTTACCACTCCTTTTCAGCTGAGAACCAATACAAGGCAAGAACTTTTTCCTCGACAAGACAATGCACCCTTGATTGCTCTTACTCAACAAATGCAAATGTTGCAAAGGCAAATACAGGATATGCAACAAGGGACAGCAGTGCGGTACTCTTTAAACGAAATCTGTCCTTATCCATTTGACAGAAGCTTGAACATGGTGCCTTTTCCTCCAAACTCAGACGTTCCCAAATTTGATAAATATGATGGGAAAAGTGATCCCAGAGATCATGTTCGAGAATTTTGCACACTGAGCCTTGAATTTGCTCATGATGACACCTATTTGATGAGGTTATTCCCCAGAAGCTTGGGAGGGCAAACTATGGAATGGTTATCCAAAATTTCGCCACCTGTTAGATCATTTGATGAATTGGTTTACAAATTCATAACCCACTATTCCTACAACATCCAACATGCCATAACCATGCTAGATGTTTGCAACACCAAACAAAAGAACAATGAAACATTCATGGCGTTCCTTCAACATTGGCGATGCATGGTCTCCGTATATCCTCAAGATATTCCTGAAAAAGAGAAAATGGAAATCTTCATTGATAACTTGAATGGTGAAATGAGTTACAGACTCAAACTTCAATGCATACCATCTTTTGCTAAATTGATTGAAAATGGCATTCAAGTAGAGGAAGCATGTGTCAAAAAGGGAACACTCAAATTCTACAAGGAAGGAGCAAACTGATCAAACTACAATAACCAAAACAACACCAACTTTGACAAATCTCGATTTTGGACTCGAAACAGAAACGAAGGCAACAACGAATCACATGATCCTAAATCGAAACAACCAATGCTTGCTTTATCTGGAAATCCTCCAAACACGAAAAATCCTAAAAATGTTACTCCCAGTGCTAACACATATGCGCAAAACACTGATCAAGAACAATTCAACACAAACAACACAAATGATAATCAAGGCAAAAACATGAATCCAGGACCTAACAACAATCCACGCAACAACACGAACAATTTCCAAAAGTGTATCTTAACACCACTGGGACAATCACTAGAATCCGCATTCAGAGAACTTTTGGCAAACAAGATTCTTTCTTTACCACCACTCAACAATTATGAACCCCCAATCAAACCACCTTGCTGGAATGATTCACACTATTGTGATTTCCATCGCAACAAGGGTCATAGAACAAAAAAATGCATGAGATTGAAACATATAATACAGGACATGATTGATCGAGGTGATTTAACGGTCGATGGTCTCAAAACAAATGGTGATCATGGAGCCTTTAAAAATCCTCTCCCAAATTACAACAAAGATGGAGCATCTACTTCAGATGATACACGCGGAGCTCGTATTAATCACATCTACAATAACACTATCAACCATATATCAGCTGAAGATCATCAAGTAAATGTCATCACCATCCGAGATCAGCGTGATCATGAATCTGTCAATGTAACAACCCGCACTCAGAAATATGTCTTGAAGGGACATACTGCACCTGCAACTACCACACCAAAAATCCAATATGACTTGGTTAGCCAACTACGCAAGACTCTAGCTCAGATATCTATCCTGGAATTATTGAAACTATCACCCAAGCACAAAGACATATTGGAGCAAGCATTATTGGAAACAAATGTACCTCAAAATCTGGATACAGACAAATTTCAAGCCATGGTTGCCCATATGACAGGATCTCATAACCTCACCTTCACAGAGCACGACAATGCTTCCTTGATCCATCCACATAATACTCCTCTCCATATTGAAGTCATTGTTTGTAAACA
This sequence comes from Cryptomeria japonica, assembly GCF_030272615.1. Classification (NCBI taxonomy): domain Eukaryota; kingdom Viridiplantae; phylum Streptophyta; class Pinopsida; order Cupressales; family Cupressaceae; genus Cryptomeria; species Cryptomeria japonica. The sequence continues at coordinate 977,623,614 of NC_081407.1, forward strand.
CCGAGTCAAAAGAGTCCTAATAGATGGAGGAGCTGGCCTTAATATATGTACTTTAAAGCTTATCCGTGCATTAGGCTTCTCAGAAGAATCTATTGACCCTTGCAAGAAAATTACCATAAAGGCATATGATGATGAGGAAAGCTCCTCTAAAGGCACAGTGATATTACCTATTCAAGTAGGCCCAATACAAAAGGATACTATTTGTCAAGTCTTAGATATTGATCTAACCTACAATATTTTGTTAGGACGACCTTGGATACATGAAATGCAAGCAGTACCTTCTACATATCACCAGTGTGTCAAGTTTCCTTATGATGGACAAGAAATCTCCATATCTGCTGATCATAATCCATTTCAACATTGCAATGCAATGGGGGCAGCCCAGGACAGTTTGGTTCCTCATAATAGAGAAAAGCAGCAATCTTCACAATCAGATCCACAAAAAGAAAAATCCAACTCCTTATGGGGAGACTTCAAGCAGAAAATGCAAATCAAAGACCAAGGCATGGGAGAATACTCTTTGGAGCCTTTATGTTTGGCAAAATTGCCAACCTCACCTAGATCGCATGGTTTGCCTACTACATCAACACAACTAGCTACTCAGCCCATCACTAAATTTGATGGTACCTTCATCCAATTGGGTACTCTAGCACATGAATCAGAAGACAAAGATGTTCTTAGCTAGTTATACAAAGATGAAGAAGAAAATCATAGAGCAGCTGCTCTGGACATTGTTCTACCAACACACATGTATGGAAAAGGCTACTTAATCATGAAGCAAATGGGATATGACAGTAAAGGACCTATTGGCAAACGCAAAGAAGGAGTCACTGAACCTATAGATCTTCCTTCACAACCTAGCAGAAACAAAGCAGGATTGGGTTCTAAACTCACGTTCCTATTGAAGCGGTCGCCTCACCTACCTATCAAACCACAATGGAAAGTAAAGACACCGTACAAGGAATAATCCTGGCAGGAAGCACTTTTTGAATCAGCAGAAACAATCCGCAAGGCACGGGAACGTCAAGATCAGAAGTTACATCAGGAAAAACTTCTAAGTCATAAGAAGGCCCTATTTGTAGCAGTAGCTCATATTCAAACACCAATATCTCAAGAACAAATCAGGACATCTTCAAATACCGTTATTCCTCCCCGAAGAAGCATAGTCTATGAACAAATCCAGCAAGTAGAAGACAGATCTGATACAGAATCTATAAAAACCATCAAAATGGTATCCATCATCAAAGATTTGTTTTCACCATACAACACACCTATTTACAGCACAGATAGAATCTGTGATGATGCCTATGAGACAAATTCCAATGAATCTGAATGGGGTACTTGCTCCAATGCTACTACTGATATCCTGGATGATACTGATTCTATATCCCTTTCTTAGGAAGAACATAACGCAGATGATAGACCTCTTGAATTTGGACCGCAACATATCTATGACGCTCAGGAAAGTGAACAGAAACATTATGAACAAGTCTATGTGGAAGATGATACCATCGAGGACCTCGACGAAATACTAAATTTCTTTAAACCCAAGACCCATCATGATGAAAACTCGATCCTAACACTTACGGTAGCCGAACTTGATCCACCCAACGATTCCTTACCACTTGTCTTTCCTAACCTCATCGACTGGGACAAACCTAAAACAAATGATATACCAATTTTCTTAGATGATGCATCTATTGTCCATTACCTATGTACCGTAAATCCAGAAACAGGCTCTACCAGTGAACAAAATAATGATATCTGTCAATCAGGGAGTGCCAAGTCTCTCAGTCGCAAAAATGCACCAAATAATGAATCTAATGCTGAAAACCAGTCAATGGCAGCTCTAGATCATAAAAAAGTAAAAATAAAGGACGCATCGGAGGGTGAAAACCTTTTTAAGGCACCTAACGATGGGAGACTTGACACTCTTCCTGAGCACTTTCATGAGCAATCACCCATATTGATTGAGTCCACTCAATCAATCAACATTGGTACCACAGAAGCAGTTAGGAACCTACACCTTGCAGAATCTCTAACAGAGGAAGAAAGATCAGCGTTCATCATTTTCTTTAAAGAACAGCAAATCAACTTTGCTTGGTCATATGCTGATATGCCTGGAGTGGATCCACACTTAATCATGCATCATCTGTCCATTTCTATAGGAGTTAAGCCAGTCAAGCAAAAGCTATGAAAGATGAATCCACAGGTGGCACTCATGGTCAAAACTGAACTAAAGAAATTATTAGACATTGGATTCATTCGACCCATTGACTATCCAGAGTCGATATCCAATATCGTTCCAGTATCAAAACCGGATGGTAGTATCAGAATATGCACTGACTTTAGAGACGTCAACAAAGCTTGTCCAAAAGATGACTCTCCTCTGCCAAGTATCGACATAACTGTAGATCTCACAGCAGGCCATGCAATGCTCTCACTAATGGATGGTTTCTCTAGCTATAACCAAATCAAGATAGCTCCTGAAGATCAAGATAAAACAACATTCACCTATCCTTGGGGGACGTACTATTGGAATGTTATGCCTTTCGGCTTAAAGAATGCAGGGGCCACTTATCAAAGAGAAATGACCACAATATTCCATGACATGTTGCACACATTTATGGAAGACTATGTGGATGACTTACTAGCTAAATCCTTCACTCGAACAGAACATCTTGGCATCCTAACAAAGATTTTTGATCGATTGGAGAAATTCCAAGTCAGGCTTAACCCTAAGAAATGTGTCTTTGGGGTTACATTAGGCAAGTTACTAGGCTACATAGTCTCAGCTAAGGGTATTGAAGTAGATCCAGCAAAGGTACAAGCCATCATGGACATGCCACCACCAACGAATATCAGTCAACTCAGATCTCTACAAGGACGACTTCAATCAATCAGGCGATTCATCGCTCAGCTAGCAGATAAAAGTCTACCATTTAACCATTTGCTACACAAAAATGTACTATTCAAATGGGAGGCTAAGTGTGCAGAATCTTTTTATCAAATCAAATAGTACCTGATGAATCCACTAGTTCTAGTACCACCAGTTGCCGGAAAGCCTCTTATTCTATATATCTCAACAACAGATATTTCATTGGGGGCATTATTGGCACAAGAAGATCAACAAGGAAAGGATCGCACCATATACTACATCAGTAGAACATTGAATGGCTATGAGCTCAACTATACATTCATTGAAAAGGCTTGCCTAACAGTGGTCTTTGCATCTCAGAAGTTCCGACATTACATGCTAGCACACACCATCAAGCTAGTTGCGAAAATTGATCCTCTCAAATATCTACTCAGCAAGGCAGCTCTTATAGGCCGATTGGCTAAATGGGTCACGATTCTCAGTGAATTCGACATCCAATACACAGAAAGACGAGCCATCAAAGGACAAGCAATTGCAGATCAGTTGGCCAAAGCACCGCTACCAGGCAAACAAACCATGGAAGTTGAATTTCCAGATAGGGACGTATTTGCTCTTTCTACTAAACAATGGACACTATACTTTGACGGATCCTATACTCAACATGGTTCAGGTGCCGGCACTCTATTCATCACTCCTGAAGGACACACTATGCCCAAATCATACAGACTTATGTTTCCATGCACAAATAATGTGGCTGAATATGAAGCACTGGTCATAGGCATCAAAATGGCCGTAGAATGGAAAATCACAGAGTTAAAAGTCTATGGAGACTCACAACTGGTCATTAATCAAATCAATAACAACTATCAGACAAAGGACGACAAGCTACTACCCTACAAATGAATGGTGGATGACTTCAAACAGTATTTTGTGCACATCACCTTCGAGCAAATACCAAGGTTGAACAACAAAGCAACCGATGCAATGGCTACAATCACTTCGCTACTACAAATTCCTGAGAAACAGAGTCGTTATGAGTTCCTGGTAGAGCAACTGTTCTCCCCCGCCTATGACCACTCTGAATCCCATGTTATCTATGCCTTGACTGGTTCAGATTCTCCGTTATATGGACCAATATACGACTACCTCAAGCATAATATCTTACCCATTGACGAATCCCGTAACCAAAAACGTAACTTTATCCGACAAGCTACCCGTTACACCCTTACCGCTGATACTCTATATCGTCGAGGTCTCGATGGTACTCTTCTTCATTGTCTTGATCGTAATGATTCTGATTTGGCTTTACACGAGCTTCATGAAGGTATTTGTGGCACACATTCAAGCGGCACTACTCTTGCTAAAAAGCTTCTAAGGATGGGATACTACTGGCCTACAATGGAGAAAGATTCATATCACTTTGCCAAGAAATGTCCTAAATGCCAAATCCATGGTAATCTAATACATGCACCAGCACAGGAACTGCAGCCTTTTACAACATCATGGCCCTTTTGTCAGTGGGGACTGGACCTAGTTGGCAAAATTCATCCGTCCTCTTCAAATGGACACAAGTTCATCATAACAGCAACAGAGTACTTTACCAAATGGATAGAAGCAGTTCCCATGACCACAGTAACCGGGAAACAAATTGCCTCTTTTATCCTAAATTATCTGATCTGCAGATATGGTATTCCAAGTTCAATTATCACAGATAATGGACGGCCCTTCAAAAATCAAGATGTCCAAGAACTATGTGAAAAATTCAAAATCCAACATAGGTTCTCTACACCATATTATCCACAGGGAAATGGTCAAGCAGAAGCATCTAACAAGACAATACTGGAAATCCTCAAGAAAACAGTGAATGATGCAGGCAAAGATTGGCATGTACAACTCAATCCAACACTTTGGGCATACAGAACCAGCATCCGCACACCTACAGGAGCAAAACCATACTCATTGGTATATGGCTCAGAGGCTATTTTACCCCTGGAGGTAGAGATCCCATTTCTCAGAGTCTCTTTGAAAGGCTTAATCCCAGATGAAGAGTATCGAGTTAATCGTCTACAAGAACTTGAGCTATTAGATGAAAGACGCCAACATGCTTACACTCATCTCAAAGCATATCAGCAACGCATGTGCAAAAGTTACAATCACAAGGTCATTCCCAGCAACTTCAAGGTTGGTGACCTAGTCCTCAAAGAAAATCCAAGAAATCAGCAAGATCGCGAAAAGAAAGGGAAATTTGAACCTAACTGGTTGGGTTCCTATGTTATCATATCCGTTTATGGATCAGGTGCTTATCAGTTAACAAATTCTGAAGGAGATGTGCTCGACGAACCCACTAACAGCATCCATCTGAAAAGGTACTATACTTAAAGTAAGCCTAGTGCACGGAAAAAGCCCAAAACAAACAAAAAAATCAAAAAAATCCAGAAAAAGCAAAAAAAAAGCAAAGTACAATAGAAACAAAGGGTGAAAACCTGGTAAATAGGCGCCCTTGTGAAAGAACGGCTCCTCTATCTATTTCCATACCATGTTGTCCATACAAAACACTATCGACCATCGCCTGACACTTAGCCAATATCCATTCAGGACATACTTAGCGTAGTCACTATCCTGATTTGTCTATAAATATCCTCATACCACTAAAACACCATGGCTTGGAATCACTGTATATATTCACATCAAGAGGCACATTCCACTAGGGGCATGTAAATCGTATCAATCTTGCAAACATTCAAGACATCAAGACTAGATGCAAAACTCAACAGCATGACATCCAACAAACAACTATGCTTCATCACCAAACAAAAACTACACAAAACACAAAAACTACCAAGGATGGATGGATGATTTTCTGAAGTACTGATTGTTACACTATAGCACAAAATCTTAACTAGTTTTGCATTTTGAACTTTTGGCATTATTGGATTCTCTTCCTTGTCTCACTAAATGCTTCACAGCTAGAGGTTAAGGGGAACTTCCAATATTTTCTTAGTCTTCTGTCTGGGAGGCGATCACTCATACTGTGTGAATACTTGCCTCGCGGCGTGATACATTGAATATCACTGAAGGCCTGATTCCACTTCACACATACAAATGATCAAATCTTGTCTGTTTACGCACTACGCACTCAGGTCGTCCTGGTTCAATTATACCTTGACGCTTGTGCTATCTTGCAAAATCAAATATCATGTAAATTTTTCTCAGGTCATTATGGTTCAATTATACCATTATGCTTGTATAAATTTTCAACATATCCTAAACAAATCAATGCTCAATGATGATATCTACAAAGAAAGCAAACAAATGGCTATATCGGATGGCAAATACAGAATGAGGATGCTACCCAAAAAAAAAAAAAAAAAAAAATAGTTTCATATCATTTTACAATTAGTTGCATATCATATCATACATCTCATTTTCAAAATATCATTCATCATTCATCATTGCATCCCTCGCATGCATATCTATCACATCATCATGGAATCTTTCTTCACTTTCATATCTTCTATCATTCTTCCAACCTATCTTCTATCATTCTTCTAAACTATCTTCTATCATTCTTCCAACCTATCTTCTATCATTCTTCTAAACTATCTTCATCATTCTTCAAAACTATCTTCTATCATTCTTCCAACCTATCTTCTATCATTCTTCTAAACTATCTTCATCATTCTTCCAAACTATCTTCTATCAGCTCTTATACAGGATATATCGTTCCTGAAACCAGATGTTTTGATCAGCTCTTATACAGGATATATTGTTCCTGAAACCAGGCATTTTGATCGGTCTTATACAGGATATATCATTCCTGAAACCAGACACTCGATCATCCATGTCTTATACATGCAGTATCATTCCTGAAACCAGACGCTCAATCATCCATATCTTATACAGGCGATATCATTCTTGAAACCAGATGCTCGATCATCCATGTCTTATACAGGAGGTGTCATACCTGAAATAAGACTTGCTCTCATTCCAATCAATCTAATCAATCTTATCAAACCCATGCATGCCATCACTATCTACTCTTCCATCTTTCAAACAACATTCTTCTTCTTTCGAGAGATCATTCATGCTTTGTGTGCACGAACGATCTCCCGAGGGGGCATTATCATATCAAATCTCAAAACAAATCCAATATCAGTTTCCACATCAAAACAAAGATATCAAAATCAAACTCACATCAACAACATGAAACAAATTTGCTCATCTACATCAAGTTCAAAAACCTATCATTTCATATCAACTTGTAACACAACTCAAGTTCTCAAAAACCATATCAAAACTTGTAAAACAACTCAAGTACCAAAATCACATAAACTTGTAAAACAACTCAAGTTTCCCACCCATATCAGCTTGTAACACAACTCAAGTTTCCAACCCATATCGGCTTGTAATACACATTAGGCTTCCCACATCGAACTTGAAATAGAACATGCAAATAAATCATATTTTGATCAAAACAACACATTGATATCTACATAACTTGAAATATCTCACATCAAAACAAGTTATACCGACACTCATATTGGACAACTACATAAAATCATGACAGCACGATACAAATATCGAATCTGGGGCATCACACATCAAATATCAAATCTGGGGCATCACACATCAAATATCAAATCTGGGGCATGACTTGCAAATAAAAGAGCGACACAACAAAAATTGCATTTGATCATAAATCATCACAAAAACACATCATTTTCTTTGAAATAACATGTGCACACACGTCACTTCAAAGAGGGGCAAAATGTAGACGTATAAAAATGACCACATTCCTAAATGAATATTTTATGTTCATTTTTCTATTTGATTAAATCCAATTTAATTAAACTATCCACATTCCTCTATTTAATTAAATAAATTACTCAATTTATTTAAATAAAATTCACTATATCCATTTAATGAATAAATCATTTTATTCAATTAAATCCCCCCTATCCACTTTTAATTAAATTCAAATTTAATTAAATAAGTTATCCCAAATTGAATAAATCTAATTTATTTAATTTCTCCAAATTGGAACCAAATTGAATGAAAATCATTTAATTCAATTAAATCCTATTATCCCTCCATCCACTTGCAAAATCCCAAACCCCTTCCTAATCCCTTCTAGAATCTTCTAATCGCTTCTAATTAACCTAACCCTCCTCTAAATTTTGTCACATCCCTAAGCAAAGGGAAGTCACTTCTCAAAAACCTTAAAGTCTTTGATAACCATTGAAGGTTTTCAACCTTCAACCACTAAAACTCTTAAAGTCTTTGAAAACCATTGAAGGCTTTCAACCTTCAACCACTTAATTCCCAAAGTCTCCAATAACCATTAATGGTTAACTCCCACATGGTTAAAACATTTGTTTTGACTCAACCTCTATCCAACCCAAGGGTCTCATCAGGCCATTAATGCTTTGACCATGATTATCTCTTAATCATTTGCACAAAGGTTTATCCTTGGATTAACTCTTAATCCAGTGGGTAATCTTAATTTAGACTTGACCCTTAGCCTTTAGATAACCATGAGGTCTTCTCAGGCCTTTAATGCCTCCAACCTCTTCTCTCAACCCAATCCTATGTTGACACTTGTCACCATTTCATTGGTGCCAATTGTGCACATGGATCCCCAACTTTCAAACTTGGCCCTTGATTAAACCATTCAATCTTGACCATCCATTGCCCTGTTTGTGCTATAAATAGAGCTCTCATTCCTCCATTCTTAACAATCATCTTTCAAATTTGAAGCATCACACTTATGCTCAAATTATTTCAAGCTCTCATTTCATATATGCTCATCATTTAGCCTCTTTTAGATCATAAATTAGACTAATATGCATGCTTAGATTACTTTCTTTATCATTTTAGTTCAATTATAGACTAAATATAGTATGCTAGGATAGCATTCATACTAATCTTGTCATCTTATCATTTAGTTTATTGAATTTTAGCATCATACATAGCTTACAACACATCTCATACTAAAATCAATCAAAAGCATCTCTCGTTCTCATATTTGCCATCCCTAAACCATTTTGCTCAGTGATCTGAGAGCAAAAACATTGGTTTGAGGGACATTGTGAGATAGAAAACCATGGGACCCTCCTTGGGAAGCTGAGTAACACTACGTTACTCCATAGCTTGCATCAAGAAGTCCTCTGTGTGTGTGTGGACTAGTATACTAATAAATTTTCACATATTTAGTTTTATTTGACCACTTTTCCTGCATACAATGGACATTGAGTTGTCGGTCACTACTAGTAAATTTTTGAGTAAATGTAAAATCTTGTTACACAAAAGAAGACAAGCACATAAAGGATATAAAAAAGAAGTTTTCAATAATTAAATTTAACCTTTAAAGTCTTGAGATAGATTATATACTCGTGCATAGAGATTAATGAAGATATAATCTAGTCACTCTGTCACAAGAAATTTTGGGAAAATGGATAGAAAAATGAAGGGTGTTATTAGGTTCAATATTGTAGTTCTTTACAATAAGATGAGTGATATTATCATACAAAAAATTTGCTAAGTATATTTTGTCTAAGAAAAAAGTATATCTTTAGTATGGAGGATGATGATTTTTTGGTTGAACATTTGAATGCTTTCAACATGACTATTATCTAGTTGTACTCTACTATACTACGAAGGATGTTGAACGAATTTCTTATACTTTTCCTATATTTACGGGAACACTTGGAGATTGAAATGAGGGTAATATGTCTAAATTTTAAATGGATGAGCTAGTTGCAACATTAATTTTAGAAGAGTTGTGGATAATTAATTTTGAATCTATTAAGGAAGCCTTAGATTTTCATCAAAGATAGAGAGAAAAAAAAAAAGGGAAAGAAAAGAGATAGGTATAGATATAAATCCCGTGGGACATCTAAATATACTAGAAAGGTTGTGGTTAAATGTTGGAATAAAAGAAATCCTAAGCACTTCAAAAAAGTGTGCAAAGAGGAGAAAAAATAAGAGAAGAATGATTTTGATGATAGATTTAAAAAGTCTTCTCAAAATGATGGTGATGTATTTGTTGTAACCTTGACAACAATGCATCAAAAGATGTATGATTGATAAGATCTTAGACTTCTTTCCCCTAATATAATATTAAAAAATTACAAAAGTACTAAAAATACACTTTTTACATTCAAAATTAACATTTAATAAATACTCACTTTTAATTCTATGAATAGTGTCTACAAATTTAAGTCTTATATAAATTAAAAAAATAACTTAAATAAATAACAAAGTAACACAACACCAAATAAATATTTGGATTTAAAGTGATTTAATGATATATAAATTAAACAAATGCACTGACAGACAAATGGATTTGGTGGTTAAGGAACAACTGGAATATTATATAAGAATATGTTTGTGTTCTGATCAAATGATATCCATGCTCAAATTTGTAAGTGTAGACGTCTAAAAATGGTCAACGCTTGCGGAGTTGTACTTTAACATTGACGCATTGCCTTAAATTAGGGTTTTTGTGTCGCATTAACATTTCTCCTATGACTCGCACTTGGTCTTTATCATTTGCGAGCATCGAGTCCTTCTTCTACATTCTTCAGTTGTATCGCTTTCGAATTTGGTCTTGTCGATAACAATCTTCAGTCATAATTTTGGTCGATCTTATCCTGTCGCATCAATGTGCATGCTCATTTGTCATCATTTTGGACATCGTCAATCCTAATTAGGGTTTTGTCCTCTTATCAATCTTGTTGTTTTGCGATCGATTTGTCATCGATCGTTGTCCTCTTATCAATCTTGTTGTTTTGCGATCGATTTGTCATCGATCATTGTCATTTTCAATTTTGTCGACTTGCGATCGATTTGTCATCGATCGTTGTCATTTTCAATCTTGTTGACTTGCGATTGATTTGTCATCGATCGTTGTTATTTTCAATCTTGTCATCTTGCGATCAATTTGTCATCGATCGTCGTCTTTCTCAATCATGTCAATTTAGATCAATTTGTCATTGTTCCTCGTTAATTGGCGCATTTATCAATCAAATCATTTATCAATTCAAAATCATGATCGAATCGACATCAAATCAATATTACATCACGACCTAATTGTTGTCCTTGCATTTCTCATTTATCTTCTAGGGTTTCATGATTTATTCATTTAAACTTGTTTGTCATTTTCTCTCCATTTTTCTCTTTCAGATAAATGATTTATTTATTTATCCTAAATCTTCTTGTCACAATTAAATGTTTATTTAATTGGCTAATTAATTCCTCCTCTTTTTGTAAATTAATTAATGAATGAGAAATTATTAATTAATTTACCTAATTTTTCATCATTTTCCTAAATTCCAAGTCATCATTTCTAGCCTAATTTTCTAATTGTTTCTAATGTCTATTTCTATTTCAAATCTTGTGATAAATTCTTGCATGGTAATTTGTCATAAATTGTCATAAATTGTCATAAATCCTTACATAGCAATTTGTCATACACTTGTCATAATTTTGCTATTCCTGATTTGAATTTCCATTCGAATCACTTTCATGCTAATCTGATCTTTTCTCCAATTTGTCTATAACTTGGATGAATTTCTTCTATCAAAGTCCCTAGTCGAATCAATCACGCTTCTAGTACGCTTATGCTATCATGCTATCTTGTCAATCTTGCTTTCACATTATACTTATGCACTTGAAGGTGAGATCCACAAAACAAAAGCAATTTGAAGGAGAAAGAAGGACAATGGAGCCACATGAAGGAGACATCTGCATTTGGTTTGCTTAGATTTCATTTTGAATGTCTTGTTTTCATGTTTTCATTGAATGTTTTTAGGATTGTTATCACTGCATTTGAGTTTTTGCGATTGAACTAGGCCAATTTGCTATTTGCTTTGATGATTTCCACATTTCCTAGCTACATTAATTGGTGAAATCAATGTGAACTAACCCCCTAACCATGCTTTTGAATGCTTTTGAGTTGATTTGTAGGTGAAAAACCCAAGAAACAGGGTAATTCAGGGCTTTCTAGGCACTTCTACGCCTGTGTAGGAGAGTTTTGCGCCTGTGTCAAGGGATCTACGCTTGTGTTACTGCATTCTGTGGCTGTGTCAAAGGGATCTACACCTGTGTCAGTGCATTCTGTGCCTGTGTTACTGCATTCTGTGCCTGTGTAAGGCCAGAAACAGAGGTAAAAAGCAGTATTTTTACTTGCAAATTGCTTTGTTTTGCATTCTGTTTCTGCATTTTGGTTTTTCTTTGGTATTGATTCTCTATGCAGCACCTTGGCATTACGCATGGTAAAGACAAAAATGAAACTACTAACAAAGTTTATGCAGGTTCGCTAGTCAAAGACCAAACAAATCAAACTTTTAACTTGATGATTTTGCAGGTTGCCTTGTATTTCAACCGAACTTTTGTGTTTGTGGTTCATAATTAGGCACCTAGTTTGATTGCTAAGTAGGATGGAATGAATGTGTGTTTGCTTTGATTGTTGAGTTTGACATTGGAGTAGGATAGTATGCTCTCATCCTTCTTAGGGTGATCAGAAATCTAGATCTTCAATACCATTCTCATGGCTTGGATTATTTGTTACCTTTAGAGGGCCTGCCTTCCCGACCATTTGCTTTCTTTTGCAAGCAAGTGACAATCATGAGAAGGGAACGACCCAAAGTGAGCACAGCTAGAGTACCTTGGCATTCTAACTCACTATAAATAAATACCTGATGGATGAAAGCTTTGAAGGAAGGGTTACATGGGAATTGTAGTTACTTGGGAAGTGATGACCCTTGGACTCTTTGTCATATCAACATCTAAGTAGGACCTCACGGTCTAAATCGTGCTTGCGTGACTACATTTGGTTGGTATCTTGGTGGGCCTATGTCTCAATCACGCTTGTGTGACGCCAAGGAGTAATGCTTAACAGAAATCCTTACTAAACACCTTGTATTTAGAGGCCAAAATCCTTCTAGTTTCTTGAGAAGGACAAGTTCGGATACTTGGAAGAGATACTAAGCTCGCCATGGGAGATTTCCATTGGGACTGATGCTTGGCTGCCTTGAGAAGTGAGTGTCGTGGAGGGGAACCCGTGGGGTCAAGCATCTATGTATTCTCCTTGAATCTCATAACAAGTCTACCTCTCAAGTACCTACTGTCCTTGCCTACCATAAGAAATGTGTGAATGAGCATGATTGTCTTGAGTCTAAGTTAAAATATCTTGTCTTCTTTTCTTGTCAAAAGTTGAGTTGTGTCTCATTTCAAAAACAAGACAAATTGATTCAAAACAAGGTTAAACACAAGAGTATTTCATTCAACAAAGTTCAAAACACCTTCAAACATGGTTGTCAAACATTTTTCAAAATCTTGTCTCAACATTCAAGTCACTTAGATTTAGGTTCATCCTAGGTTTGCATTTTGCAAATTCATTGTCAACTACCAAGGTTAAGTTTCACTTAGGTCATACTCCTTTGCATATCAATCAAGGTCATCCATTTGCATCTTTGTCCTCATAACATTAGGTCACATTTGCATACCCTAGGTCTCGTAATTAAGCTTAGGTCATTATCATATCATATTAGGGTCATTTGCATAGTAATTGTCCCTTTGCATATAGTGTCAAAACTAGGTTTTGTCATACTTGAGTAATGCAAATCTTTGATAAACCCTAGGTTATTGTTAGGAAGTCTTGACCTTATCAAACTTTTGTCTTTTTGTCATCAATGTCATTTGGTCAAACCTAGCTTAGTATCCAAGCATATAGGTGAGACATTGTCATTTTGTCCTTTTGTCACTTGGTCCTTTTGTCCTTTGAGGTCTAGACATCATTTCAATTTCCTAAGGGTCTCATTTTTAGAATTGCATTCACGAGTTTGTCAAAATCTCGAAAAACAACAAAAACATTAAGTTGCATTGTCATCCTTTAGGTTACATTTGTCAATCCCATTAGTAACATTGCATAGTGACATGTCTATTGAAACAAGGTTCCAAGCACCAATGATGCAACAAAGTTTGGCATATCAACCGACAATGCAATCGAATTTTAATCCAAGACAATTAGAATTCTATCCAACCCAACAACAAAGCCACATTGATCAAACTTTTTATGATGAAACAAGTCTCCAAATACAAAAACTAGAGGAGAAACTAGCTCAAGAAAAAGAGATTTTGGAACAAAAAGTGAAAAACATTGCAAAGAATAGATCACAAATGTCCAAAATGTTTCAAAAATTTCCAAGTTGAAATCCAAAGATCGAGCCAATTGATGTAAGATCTCTTCTTGAACGATCAGACATACCAGCTCTCCTCTCCCAAATAGAGATGATGAAACAATTTCAAGAAAAGAGACAACGTCAATTTCAACATTATGTGCCTCCAAAACAAGAACAAGAAGGTGTTTACTATCAATCAGATTTTCAACCGTCACAACCAATGGTTCAACCAATTGTTCAACATTTCCAACAGACACAACCAATGGTCCAATTTCAACCAAATGTCCAACCAACTATACAATGTCAACAAATAGTTCAACCAATGGTGGAATATCAACAAGTTCAATCAACATATCAATGTCAACAACCACAACCAAACATTCAAAAACAAAGATTGCAACACACACCAACCCAAGTTTCAAACATGTCAGAACAATTGAACCAAGTCCAATATCAAAACATGACATCAAACCAAAAACACGTTCAAATTCCAAATACAACTATGTCAAAACCTTGAAAGAAAGGTGGCTTTGTTGCAATGATCTTAAGGAAACTACCAAGTGAGTTCTTTGAGGAAGATCAAGATAATACTATTATGTCTAGCAATGCCTCATCCCCCCACAAACAAATTGAATCTTTAGTGGCATCTATCCCTACACCTTTAGAAGTTTCACAAGAACCTTCTATATTGTCCTCATCAAACAATACACCCAAGGATGCAATTATCCAAGAGCTATCCATAATTGATTGCCAAGACAATCCAATTCATGATGCGCATCCTTGTCATGTTTCAGAAATACTAGACCCAATGCCACCATGCACTTTATTGCCATTACCTGTTTTAGAGGACCCCATTCAAAGTCCCTCTTCCTCATGTTCAAGCATTGATTCCTTGCCAGAATCCATCACAAATGTTCAAAGTGCATTTACTTCATGCCAAAACATTGATCCCTTGTCAGAATCCCCCATGCATATCCAAAGTCCAACCCCATGTCAAGAGGATAATTTAG
This sequence comes from Cryptomeria japonica, assembly GCF_030272615.1. Classification (NCBI taxonomy): domain Eukaryota; kingdom Viridiplantae; phylum Streptophyta; class Pinopsida; order Cupressales; family Cupressaceae; genus Cryptomeria; species Cryptomeria japonica. Next base: position 977,638,685 of record NC_081407.1, read on the forward strand.
AGCATGAAGAAACGTGTCTTGAAATAGATGAAGATCAAGATCTTGAAACCTTATCATCCCATCCAATTGTTGACCAAGATCCCATTTCCCCAGACACTCGCAATGATTCACTTATTCCTGTCAATTCTATCCAAGAACACAATGTCCTTTCAAATCCCATTGACATTCCACTTCCTAAGAAAGATCAAGATATCCCTTCCATCCTTTCCGATGATCCCATTAAAAGTCAAGAGCAAAGCACCTTTAAAGAGGAATCCAATGATCTTCCTCCTTGTCAAGATCAAAGTATCCTTCCAAATTTATTTCCAACACAAGACCCTATCATTCCTTCAGATCCTCCACAAGATCCACTTGTTCCTCCATCTCCATGTCCTAATCCAGCATATCCACTCCAAGATTGCATTTCTTTTGATGATCCCATTATTTCTCCCATTCCATCTCTTGAAGAGCTTGTCATTGAACCATGTCCACTACACAATCCTAGTCCCCCTCATGATCTTAATCCCCTTCATGATTCTAACATGTCAGTGCAAGATGTTCATGAACCCTCGACATGCATAATGGGTTCTTCCACTTTGGTGCAATCCGATCCACTTCAAGATCTCATTATTTCTCTCATGTCATATGCACCTCATAATGGACTTGCATCTTCCTCTAATAGCACAAAGTATCCTACATGTCAAGATATTCATAAAGGCAAAGGAGTAGACCTTCATGAGAAAGAACTCCTCCATGTTAAAGAAAATATTAAGGGTCATGGCCTCAGTGAAATTCCTCAAGACGTGGGTACCCCTACTAAATCCAACATCCCTTCAAAATCAAAACATACACCTTCCCATCATACTTTCCATCCATCTTAGGTCCTTATATCCCTTTGTCCTCTATGCAAGGTTAGCAAAGGAACACATCCTTGAGTAAATTTCATCCATCCAAAAGAAGTCCATTTCATTCATATCCATCCATGCATTCCTTTCCCCCTCCAAGCAATTTGGATGCCAAGTATAAAAGTCAAAAGTCTAAAAATCCACATGTATTCAAGGATCAACATGTCCAATATAATCGACATGTCAAAACAAAGAACAATATGATCTATAAAGAAAAAGAAATATCCATAAGGTCACAAAGGCCCATTGCTCAAAAAAAAAATTCAAAATATATATGGGTTCCTAAATCCCTTGTGTTAGCAATGCACTCCAAGGAACCACAAAAGCATGAAAAATCAAAAACCATGTGGATCCCTAAGCGGCTTCTTGAAGCACAAAAGCCTAAAGAAACATCAAAATTGGCACCTAAAATTGCTATTCCTCCATCCAAACCTCTCAAATTTGTTCCTCCATCACCTTCTTCATCCATTTTTGCCCTTATGTCCCAAAATCCATAGCCTTTCCTTCGTCAAAATCTCCATATCCAAAACCCACTCTTCCTCCATCAGTCCATCACCCCTCAAGGTGTGTGCCAATGTCAATCTTGCCAACATTTCCATCCAGTGAAGTACAATTCTTCTAATACCCTATCTATTATCCAATGCATATTTTCCATCCTTCGATCCCTTTGATCCCATCCTTTGCATAAATCCTTGCCTTAATTTCATCTCATTTTCCATGTCCTTATCCTACCAACGTCTTTGAGCATACTTTTAAAGGTCATGGTCCATTTTTTTCAAGGCTACTATCCAAACAAAAAGATGCTTGATTCCTTCTTCCATTCCCTATCATGTGTCCATCTTCTATGGAAAAAGTCAAAATGAAAAAAAACAAAAACATATCCCCTTTGTGCATAGACAGATCACTGAGTATACATCCAACGACACACAATCACACACTGTGCTTTAATGCAATCATGTATTAACAGATGAACTTTTTCAATCAAACCAGACATTCAAACTGATCAAAATTGTCATATCAATCAGCATCAAAATTATTTGTCCTTGTCACTATTATCATGGGTCTTATACAGGGTGTGGTATACTCAAACCCATACTGTGTCCTGTCTTAGACGAGGTACCGCATGTCCTGAAACCAGACAACATGACCATCCTATCAGCACTTTCAACTTTTGACAATGAAGATCAAGATGTTTGTTTGACTTGTTGGACTTAGCAAGTCTTATCATTTATTGATTTATCTTCGATCATGTTCCTATGTTTCTCAGTGATGTCACTGAGTGATTTAGAGTAACCAGTATGGTTCGTGGTCCCTTTCCTATTTTTTTGTTGTAATTGCAATTTGTGGAATGTTTGTTACAAACTGGGGCAACTATATCATTGGGTATCTGTGATAAGCACGTTCGCTTTGTGAACGCCGCACATACCTCGACCCTTGATGTATGCACCCTAGGATGCCTCACTCATTCCTTGTGTGTGATGTGCCTATCTTTTGCAAAAAGGGTTGCATTTCAGCTCTGGCCTTCAATGCCATGATGCTCTGCATCCACTTTGCTACATTAAATAAAGGTTCTCACCTACTTATGTGCATTGGTGAAAGCAATTTTTTCTTCATCTCTAACTGTCCTCTGTCTAATTTCTTCTTACTAACATTTCTTCCATGAGTCTTGGCAGTCTATTTGATCCTATCATTTTCTATCATTCTTATTGATCAATTGGCCTCTTTTCTGGATGTTTCCGGCCAATTCCTCGAGGGGGCATGCATATGTCATTGTCATTATCTGGGGCATTTTCATTATTGTTCTTTGAAACAACGCTTAAAATCGCATTGTCTCAAAGAGGGGCAAAATGTAGACGTCTAAAAATGGTCAACGCTTGCGGAGTTGTACTTTAACATTGACGCATTGCCTTATTTTAGGGTTTTTGCGTCGCATTAACATTTCTCCTATGATTCACACTTGGTCTTTATCATTTGCAAGCATCGAGTCCTTCTTCTGCATTCTTTACTTGTCTCACTTTCAAATTTGGTCTTGTCGATAACAATCTTCAGTCATGATTTTGGTCGATCTTATCCTATCGCATCAATGTGCGTGCTCATTTGTCATCATTTTGGACATCGTCAATCCTAATTAGGGTTTTGTCCTCTTATCAATCTTGTCATTTTGCGATCGATTTGTCATCGATCATTGTCCTCTTATCAATCTTGTTGTTTTGCGATCGATTTGTCATTGATCGTTGTCATTTTCAATCTTGTCGACTTGCGATCAATTTGTCATCGATCATTGTCATTTTCAATCTTGTCGACTTGCGATCGATTTGTCATCGATCGTTGTTATTTTCAATCTTGTCGTCTTGCAATCAATTTGTCATCGATCCTCATCTTTCTCAATCATGTCAATTTAGATCAATTTGTCATTGTTCCTCGTTAATTGGCGCATTTATCAATCAAATCATTTATCAATTCAAAATCATGATCGAATCGACATCAAATCAATCTTACATCAAGACCTAATTGTCGTCCTTGCATTTCTAATTTATCTTCTAGGGTTTCATGATTTATTCATTTAACCTTGTTTGTCATTTTCTCTCCATTTTTCTCTTTCAGATAAATGATTTATTTATTTATCCTAAGTCTTCTTGTCACAATTAAATGTTTATTTAATTGGCTAATTAATTCCTCCTCTTTTTGTAAATTAATTAATGAATGAGAAATTATTAATTAATTTTCCTAATTTTTCATCAATTTCCTAAATTCCAAGTCATCATTTCTAACCTAATTTTCTAATTGTTTCTAATGTCTATTTCTATTTCAAATCTTGTCATAAATTCTTGCATGGTAATTTGTCATAAATTGTCATAAATTGTCATAAATCCTTACATAGCAATTTGTCATACACTTGTCATAATTTTGCTATTCCTGATTTGAATTTCCATTCGAATCACTTTCATGCTAATCTGATCTTTTCTCCAATTTGTCTATAAATTGGATGAATTTCTTCAATCAAAGTCCCTGGTCGAATCAATCACGCTTCTAGTACCCTTATGCTATCATGCTATCTTGTCAATCTTGCTTTCACATTATACTTATGCACTTGAAGGTGAGATCCACAAAACAAAAGTAATTTGAAGGAGAAAGAAGGACAATGGAGCCACATGAAGGAGACATCTGCATTTGGTTTGCTTAGATTTCATTTTGAATGTCTTGTTTTCATGTTTTCAATGAATGTTCTTAGGATTGTTATCACTGCATTTGAATTTTCGTGATTGAACTAGGCCAATTTGCTATTTGCTTTGATGATTTCCACATTTCCTAGCTACAGTAAGATATCAGAGAGCATATATCTTAATTCTAATGATGGAGAGGTGTTTATTGGGAAACTTCTTTACAATCTAGTGCCTCTGCAATTTCAAAAAATAATAATTCCATACTGTATAACTATCATTCCTGTTTGCATCTGTGCAGACATGTCAAAATATTACATAATATAAAATTCTAGCAGACCCGGGTTCTTAAAAAGATGCCACATTTAATTAATAATAACAATGCAAGAAATTCTTATGGACCTTGAGTTTTCTGGTTTGCAGCCTCCATATAACAGATTTCATTGTACATTTGCGTTCAAATGAAAGCTGTATCCACCAGTTTGCAATGTAATTTTTAACCTTCCATGAGTCCAATAGGGGTGTACGTTAATTTTTGGAGGTGTATATGGATAGGGGAAGAGCACAGTTACATGTTCTAATTATCGATTATTTTATGTTTATTCAATTTTTTGATATAAAAAAATTGGATAATTGAAAATTCACTATTAGATTTTATATTTATTAATAGCATCTCATTTTATTATGAGAGTTAGAACTTTTGGGTTTTAATTGGACGAGTTCTGCAACTTTCTTTGGTACCCATGGCATGCGACTACTGGAACATTTGTGCATAAGTACTAGACATTTTTTAAGTGGTTGCAGTGTCTGGTTATTGGGGTATCTTTAATTAGGTATCATACAAAACTTTGAAATGACCACTTTTTGAACCTTGCACGCATAACAGATCCCACAATGTGCATCATTACTACCAAGAGGCTAGAACAATAGTTATAAGTAGTTAAGTCGTATATGGAGACAACAAATAAAATTGTCAAAATATGATGTACCATTTAGGATCTATGTGTGCATAAAGTTAGCTATAATGGCTACTGGTACACTTCCCCTATAATGGCACAACCTCAACTCTTGAAACTTAACATTAGTGTAATGAGCAAAAATTATCAATTCAATTAGGGGAATAATTGAGAAGAATATAATTCTTGTGATTTAGTAAAGTATTATAAGTATTTTAATTATTTTTTTATCTTTTATTGGATTCAAAAATTTAAAGATGGAGTTGAATATTTTTACACCTTATCAATTTAATGGATATAAATTCAAATTTGTGTTTAGAATTCACTTTTACACTCACGATTTAGTCAAATTTTAAAAATAATTAGGTCCAAGATTTTTATGTGTTTCTAATACATTTAAGAAATCATGATTTCAAATTAGGATTCAAAATTTATGATCAAAATATGGACAACTATTTTATCAAGTGTTGAAATCTGCTAAGTGTTTTCACTTTTATTTATTTCTCAAATTTTAAAATTGTTACATGTTCTATCTCAACGATAAATTTAGATTGCCTTTAATGCATTGTCTAGTATGTAAGAGAGTGTATTTTTCATGGATGTTGTTAACTTACTTTATCATAGCCTATTTTGATCATCACTCCAAGATCTAGATTTAACAATGCAACAACATTCAAAGATTTTGTGAGTTTAAATTCATTAGGGACCTATGCTAGGATTATTTTGTCAAGTTTTGCATCTCACAAAATTTTGCATTTTGTTAACAAATGTGTTTGCCTATAGAAGTCAATGCATAGTTATAGAAGTTTATTGCTCATGATAAATTTTTGTACTTCACCATAAAAATTGATTGTAGAAGTTGACGATACAACCATAGGAACCAAGAATCATTTGTATGCAAAACATCCATCACAGAAAAGGAGACCAAGAAAATATAATATGCTCTATAACAACCTAAGAATTTTGTATTGATTGCACACAAGAATGATCAGATATAGAATCAAAATGAATGTATGAATACTTATAAAAGGATGAATGAATCCCTAGATGCAAAACCCTAAATGTTAGATTAAATTAGAATGTGCCAAGTGTCACAATTATAATGAATGAGACAAATTAAGCTCTTATTAGCACAATTTATTAAAAGGAAAAAGTAGCTAAGTTTAGCTTAAGTGAAAAAATAATTAAAGGACCTAATTAATAAACAATTAGATTAACTTAGGGATAAGATAAAGAGCTAAAGATGAATGCCAAATTCATACATGAATGAGTCTCAACAACTAGGCCTAATCAAGTGCTCATGAATAGACCAATGTAAAAAAATAAAACTCTCACAAATAGAGAAAAGGAGAAAAACCCATTTGGAAAAAATCTCTCCCCGAAACAGAGAATAAAATGATAAAGTAAGTACATGTGACAAGCATGAAGGACTCAAGATGTGCCCCCAAGTATTGAATCAATCACATAAGTACAATGAAGATTTCTCCCATTTGAGAGAGAGGAAGATACGATGTTTCCCCCCATAACTAAAAAGTTCTAAAGTAAAAGATGAAGTCTTGAGGATGAATGTCAATAAAGATCCAACAAAAGCAAACCACATTCCTCTCCTTGGGATGAAACACATCAATGACCAAGGTTGAAAGAACTCCATGAATCAAAGTGAAAGGAATAGTATCATGATTTGTGCCATGGAAGATTGCTCAATTGTCCAACAATTTGAAATAGAAGGATGCCAAATCAACTGAAGCAAATCCAAACAACTATGAAGATATCTTATGAACAAAATCTAAAGGCACTGAAGATGGGATTACATGAATGCTTAAACAACCATCAAGGAGGATTGGAATATCCTCAATCATGTCCCTTATGTCTAGAGTGCGTGATGTATCAAACAACCATGCAATATTTGGCAAGTACTCATTGCACTTTGTTGAAACTGGAAGAGAACAATCAACCTTCTGAACTAAACTAAGCACTAAAAAAGAAAGAGATTAAGGAGGAGGTTCAATACAAGTGTTATAAACCACTTTGGATGACTAGGGCATTGTTAGGTTCAATTTACCAAGCCTCTCCTCATATTTTTTATCCACTCTCAATGCATGAGAGATAGGACCAATCAATGGAACTGTATTCTCATTGGGAGCAAAATGAGAGAACTCATAAAAGAAATATGCATGGTCAACACTGCCAACTACAACAAGCTCTCTACTATGTGGATCTCTAATGAGCATTAAATTAGGGGTGAACTCAACTTTCTTTCTTGTCCTAGTGTGAGTAATCTAATAAATGGAAAGGAGGTTGCAAGACAATGAAGGAACACAAAGAATATTATTGAATTTCCCACCATCAACCTCAATAGAACCACTCCCATTAACAGTCATGTAATTTTTATTACCCATCAATATCTATGAAAATGTATGATACTCAAAAGAAGAGAACATACCCTCTGATGATGCCATATGATGTGAGGCTTGTGAATTAATAAGCCACTTGGAGGACTGAGAATGTGTCGACGCAAAGAGAGAATGACCCTTCATCTAGTCTCTTCCATCATCTAATTAGGAAACAGACTATCCTCCTTCACCAAGTGTGCTCTACTCCCCTCTTCACTCTCATGGATCCATGGCCACAATAACCTAACATTTGCCACCGAACACCTCTCCTTAGAACTCTCTTCATCTACTAATTATCCTCAACTCCTCTCCTTCTCGTGAGATATAGCCCGCCATGGCTTGGCATCATCCAACACACATAATTACTTCCTTTTTCTCTCTCAATGAATTTCATCCACCAAATTCTAATCTACTCCAACAAATATTTCTTGCAACCTCCCCTACACTTGCCATCTCCACCCTCACTATTTATCAACACTCTTCAACCTCTTTATCCTTCTCTTCTACACTCAAATCATCAATATTCGCCTCTTTAGCATCATCTTTTGCAACATCTCTATCTTTATTCTTAACTACACTTCCATCTTTTGATGTCTTCAAGTGCACCAAAGGACACTCAATATGTTTTATTATATCTTTATCATATTTCTTCTCCTCTACCTATATTATCAATATTTCTACAACTTTCACTCTAAGTACATCCTCAACTATTGACACCTTCATGACTTCACCAAGACATTCTTCTACAACACCACTATCTTTTATTGCAAGCCCTTCTTCTTCCTCTTCCGCACATATAGACTCATTTACAAATGGAAATATATCCTTCTTTGCATTCCTCTCTTCCACTACTATTACACAAATGCACAAATGCCCTAGTAATTGTACGCTATGAGTAGCAATAAAATTATAGAACTCATCAAATTAAAAATAAAAAATTCTAATTGCTGGAAGTAAAATAAATAGATATTAATACATGTGAAATTTATTGATAGTCTTTAAATTATTATATTTTTAATTTATTTAAAATTAATAATTGAAAAGTTAAATATACTAGAACATAATCAATAACTGATGCTTTCTTCTATCCATAGACACCTCCAAAAATTAACGTACACCCATATTGGACTCATGGAAGGTTACAAATTAAATTGTAAACCGCTGGATACAGCTTTCATTTGCACGCAAATGTACAATGAAATCTGTTATGTGGAGGCTGCAAACCAGAACACTTGAGGTCCATCAGAATACCTTGCATTGCTATTAATTGAATATGGAATCTTTTTAAAGACCTGGATCTGACAGCATATTAAATTCTTTAATATAATGGCATGTCCGTACAGATGCAAACAGGACTGATTGTTATACAGTATGAAATTATTATTCTTGGAAATTGCAGAGAGACTAGAATACCTCTGCATTATTAGAATTAAGATATATGCTCTCTGTTATCTTACAGATTCGAGCATGGATATTATTTGATCAGAACACAAACATATTCTTATATAAGATTCCAGATGTTTCTTAACCACGAGATGTATTTGTCTGTCAGTGCATTTGCTAAATTTATATATCACTAAAACATTTTAAATCTAAATATTTAATGGTGTTTTCTTATTTTATACTATATTTAAGTTTGCTTTTTAAGTTATATATGAGTTAAATTTATAGACACTATTCATAGAATTAAGAGTGTGTTGTTATTAAATGTTAATTTTGAATGTAGAAATTGTATTTTTAAGCATTTTTGTAATTTTTTGATCTTATATTTAGTATAAATAATAATTTGATATTTAAATAATGTATTTGGTGTGAGACTAATATGAGTTGAGGAGGAAAGAAGTCTTAGATCTTATCAATCATGTATCTTTAGATGTAGTTGCTGTCAAGGATACAACAAAGACATCATCATGATTTTGTGAAAACTTTTTAAATCCATCATTAAAATCATTCTTCTCTTCTTTTTAGTCTTTTTTGAAATGCTTGTGACTTTTTCTATTTGCACATTTAACCACAACCTTTCTAGGAGATTTGCATCTCACATGAGATTTACATGTAGACCTATCTCTCTTCTTATCATTTTTTAAAAAATTTTTCTCATCTTTGATGAAAATTTAAGGCTTCCTAAAGAAGTTCAAAAGTTATTATTCACATCTCTTCTAAAATTATTGATGCAACTAGCTCATTCATTTCAATTTTAGAAACATTGCTCTAATTTCAATCTCCAAGTGATCCTGCAAATATAGGAAAAAGTATGGTAAAGTTGTTCGACATCCTCCATAGTCCAGTGGAGTGCAACTAGATAATAATCATGTTGAAAGCATAGAAAGGCTCAACCGAAAAATCCTCATCCTCCATACTAAGTATATACTTCTCTCTGGAAAAAAAAAATTAGCAAACATTTATTTTGATAAATATCACTCATCTTCTTGTAGAGATCTACAATGTTGACTTCTTTATGTACACTGAAAATACAAATTATGTCAAATAGAACCTAATTACACCCTTCACTTTTCTATCCAATTTTCCTTACTCTTCTTGTGACATAGTGATAAGTTTAGATCTTAGATTATATCACATTAATCTCTATGCATGAGCATCTAATCCATCTCAAAACTTTAAAGGTTAAATTTTATTATTTAAAACATCTATTTATATCCTTAATGTGCTTGTCTTTTTTTGTGCAACAAGATTTTTGTTTTGGGTAATCTCTCACTCAATTCAAGATCAGCTAGAAAAACCCATTGCCTAACACCTAAAGTTTCAAATGATCAAAGTCATATGTTTTCTACATTGATCTATTAGAGAAGGTGTGCGAAAAATGAACTAATCATTTAGTTACAAGAAAATAAACATAGTGCAATAACATAATGATTTATGTGGGTTAGACCACTTTGAGAGTAAAATTTGACACTTCAAAGTAACTCAATGTGTTATTTAGTAATCAAACACACTTGCAAAGTTTAGGCTTTTATAGGATTATCACCAACATGAAATCTAGTGCAATTTTTGTAGCCTGGTAGTACCTACAAAATTCATTAAGAAAACTCCCACTCCAAGAATTGAATAACTAGTATAAGTGATGTGTAAAACCATCAAACACTACTTAAGAAACTATGAGCTAAGGTGAACCAATGCGTGGTTTCAAAAAACAAGTTATAAATCTAATGTTCAAATTTCAATGAGTCAATGGACAACAAATATACTACTCAATCCACCTATTATGAATTTGTCATAATCCACTCATGTAGTCTTTGTCTTTCTTTCTAATAGTTTTGACATATTGTAGACTTATGGGTTTTTCCTCCAAATTGCAATGCAATTTGTCAAAGATGATTTCATATCAAGGGAAGATTTAGATAGGTCTTTTGAAAAGTATGATCTTTTTGAAGGAAAAGGTTGGCTAGGTGAAATTTTTCCTAGAAAAAATCTCAAAAAGAAGCCTACATACATAGAAATTTATGATACTATGAAGATTGGTTTGGAATCAAATAATTATAAATTGTTTTAAAATGAATTTGGCTCTTCATCCAATTTTGAAACCATTTACCCTATGGATTTGGGTAAGTTTGCTAATCTTTTTTATGCCTTTCATCAGTTGGTTTTCCACAAAGCACATTCATAGAAGCTAGGTCATCAACATGTCAAGAGGCTAGGGTTGAACATAAAGCTCATTATGTGGGCTATCACTTCAAAGATAAAGAGGATACAAAGAAAGGGTCAAATAATGAAGAAATGGGGGGAAATTATCCAAAAATGTAACTATGTTAGCACTATTGTTTTGGGCTTTTTGGATATGCTTCAGTTTTTGTTTTTATTAACGGTTTGGGGTGGAATTGGGTTCAATCATGGTGGTTGCATTATGATTTTGTATGTTAAGCATGGTAAATGTTATCTTCTAGTGGTGTAGGGTTTCTCGATGGTGGTTTTAGTCCTTAGTTTCAAATTGGTTTTGTATTTTCTTTTTAATGGTTGTATTTACCCTATAAATTGCTCAAACTCTCTTATATTAATATGTATTCCTTTTAATCACAATGTTTTTTTTGTCATAATGAACTCACTAATATGGGAGGCTCTATTTTGTCTTTATTATTTTCATTTAGAGATATATTGTGACATATCAAAATATGCACCATAAGTTGGTCAACAAATGCAACTCCCTCTTATAGCTATTTTACATGTAGTTTCCATAACATTTTATTTAAAAAATCAATTGAAATTTCTTTATTAGAAATAATGAAGAGTTTGAAGATATCCATGTTCCCATGATCAACAAATCAATTACAATGCATCTAGATTATTATTTTTGGATAACTAGACAAATGTATTTTTAATTTAATTAAATTAAGACAAAAATTCAAGACACCTTTCATAATAATAATCAACAAAATAAAGAAACTACTTCAAATACATTAGAATTTTACAACGTAATTAATTTATCTTTAACAAATAACTAGAATAAAATTACTTCACCTTTAATACAATTTAACATGATTATAAAATATTATGTTGAGAAATTGTTTATTAGAATTCAAATTAAAATATCTTTTAATAATAATTTTTTGTTTATCTTTACAATTACAATTATAAAAAATATTATCTCTTATAAAATAAAGCAATCAACTTAAGTACTCCGACAACTTATGGCAGATACTCATGATGTTTTTTAGTCTATTTTGTCTGGCTACATTGCTCAATCTTTTAAGAAGAAATTTATGAAGCTGATGACCCCATGAATATTTAATCTTGCTAGCATGACACGTCCTCCGATTCCACGTGAAACGCTTTTTGAACCACGACACTACACATCCCAAAACATCTTAAAATATATTTTTAAATAAATGTATTAATTTTAATAATAAAAAAGAATAAAATTTGTACAATCATATATCGTTTTTCTTCAATAGACAAAGATTTCAATTTGTCTTTTTTCTTATTAGAAAACACAGCACATGGGAAGATAGGATTATAATCTCAACGAGGAACTAAACTCCCTTACATGTCAGAAATTAACTGGTAATGATCGACAACTCAGTGTCGATAAAGGCAAAAAAAACAGTCCCTGGAGAGTTCCTTAGAGATACTCTAATAACGCCAAAAATATAATGTATGCGTAGATAATCTTGGCTACAACTTGCGTTGCCCAAATTTTACCCTGTGAAATTTTCTGTACATTTCATTAAAAAAGAAATCCTGATGGGAAATGCAGCGAGCACGCCAGTAAAGTTTATAGATAGTTAAAAAACACGATTATGATTGCCCATTACTACCATCAATTTTGAACTGTATACAGAAGTGAATCCCTTGAACAGAGCCATATATGTTTTCATTCATCTTCTTCCTTGTCATGGATAGATCAGGCTTAAGACTGATCACATAGTACAAAGTTTCTTGTAGAGAAAATGATATTTATTCATCAAACATTAATCATTACAACAAAATTTACATTCTTAGCATCCTGCACATTTGTTATAGCTGATGCCCAATCTCTGCTTGTTGCTCTCTTCTTGACTGCATGATTTCATAGATTCATTGTTTCTAGGTAAGCTGAGAAGAAGCCTCTCTATCTGAAACCCTCCGCCCAATTCAACCTCTCGCTTAAAATGGGAGTAATAGCTTTCGAACACGCTCACTGTCACCTGCAAGCGGAACCGCATCATGAACAAAAATTCAACTTCTAGAATGTTCATCTCCCTCAGTGTTAAGCCTCCCACTTTTGCAAAATAGTCATTACTGTAATGCCTGCATCCACCATACAGCAAATCTATATTAGCAATAAGATTCACATTTGATCAGGTTGAGAAACCCAGTTAATGATCAAAATAAAAGAAAAGCATAGAAGACTCACTCATCGTCTAGAAACTTGGTAGCAACCATGACAGTGGTGAGGGTAAGCATATGCATGTTGTGAGTGGTTAAGCGGAAGTTGGGATTGCTGAGAATTAGGCGATCAATATAAGCATATGCCACAACAAATGCGGAAGGACTGCAGCGGACATATTTCAACATCCTTTCCAAGTAGTTTTGTAAGCTTATGGCAGGCACTTGCATTGCAGAGAAAACACACAGATTTTCCCTTGAAATCTTTTTGCCAGAAGAAAACATGAGCCTTTCATGTCGGGCTACAAGTCTGTGGAGTAGGGAAGCAAGAACTGAAAGAATCCAGGGGCTTGAGTCGCTTTCAACGCTGCATAAGTCGGAGCAAGAAACGGCTGAGGATGGATCTGAACCAGTTGCTTCTCTCATGTCTAATTCCACTCTAATTGGCCGCCTGCCTTTTCTCAAGCAATGCAACAGTTAATTGGGGATTGAAGTTTGGGGAATGATGTACTTGGATAGAAGAAATCATTCATATATATAGAGAGAGGTATATAAAGTAGAAGAATATAAAAAGGAAGAGAAAGTTCAGGGAGTCTTCCTCGATTGAACATACGTCCTTACAAAAGAGTTTCCTTATGTCGAAGTGACCGACATTAGTGGTAATCTTCGGTGTTAGGGATCTGTATGTGAATAGATTGTTTTCTAGTTGTAACAAGTTAAAAGAGGTAAAGAGAGACACCTTCCTTCTCTCTGCTGGTAATCTTCCGCGAAGGATGCTGTGCGAGGATGAGCTGGGTTGTGTGAGGATGAGTTGGAGTTATCAAATCTATGCACTGTTGTCAAATGCCACGACAAGAGTGTACATTTAACTTTGTTTTTCACGTCTGCAGGAAGAGAGATATGTAATAGCAATATAATGTGATGGAAAACAACCTAATATAATGGAAAAACATATTGTAATGACAAGTAGGTTTCTAAGGCAAACCTGGTCGAATGCGATCGATTTGGAAAAATATTAAAAATAAAATAAAATATTAGAATTTTTTTAATTTTAAAAATACACAAATTAGATGGTTATGAATTCAATTTACTTACATTTGAACAAAGTAGTGTGATGTTCAATTGTTGTGCAAGGTCTTTGGTAGCATGATTATTTGATTCAAATGTTCACAAATAGATTAGAGGTTTTTAAAGAACTTCCTTAAATTCTTAAATTCTTTAAACAGTTATACATATGTATATTTCTAGGTGAAAATAAACATGGTTAAGATTGATTGTCAATGACTAATGATTTGATTTATAGTTATCTAGTTTGATTGACTGCTTAATTCAATTTATTGATTAGTTGATTACTTGACTATCAAATCAACTACATTATTTAATAAACCAATTTGATTTAGACTTAACTAAATTTAAGTAATTAGTTTTTGGGATGACAATAGATGATTGTAATGTAATGATTACAATACAATTAAGGTGTTGAAACCTAGGTGTCTAGACTACTTCTAGCTGAAATTTTACTTTTTTAAAATTTGTATACTAAGAGTGAAGGGCCCTTAACCCTTGTTTACCTAGCCAATACTATTCATTTAATTTATAAATTTAATATAATAAACTCAAAATTTAATAATTAATGTATGACATTATTTTAATTATATTATATTGATATTTCTCAACATATTTTAGGGATATGTATTCTAGATATCTATATTAGTTATAAGTAAAAAGAAAATAAACTATATAAAAAAATATGGCATAAGATAAGATCATTGTTTAGAGACATTAGTTATTATTGGAACATATTACATTAGTTTTAGTTTTAGTTTAGAATAGTTAATAAATATTGTTATTAGTTTGGATTAATAAAAGTAAGATAGGTACCATTACAAATCCGCAAAGCGACACCTAGGGCACATGAGGGATGCGCAGCCAACAAAAATCGAGTAGGGACACTTGAGAACCAACAAAAACACTAAAAAAACAATAAGAGAAGAAGCAAAGAAAAGACCACCTAGAAAACAAAAAACTAGTAAAGCCACCATGAAAGGCACAAAGAGATGACCAACTACATGGTGGAATTTTAATCTTGCCAATCCTAGCATAAACTTAGAACTTTGTCAAAAAATGACACCTTTTTGGAAGACCCAAACTAGAGCCAGAAGACACTAGAGCATAATCTAGGGTAGCTTTCACTAGGGACTTTGTGGGGGCCTGCATCTATGATCATAGCCTCAATCTTCTTGTGCTTCTTCTCCTTTTTCCTATAAAGCTCAGCCTGTATGGTCTGGATTGCATGTAGAGAAGAGTTATGCATGTTGGCTACATTCCTGTAGGTCAAGTTGGTCTCCTCAAATTTAATTTTAAGGGCCTCCTGGGATTGCCTAATTTCTTAGATCTCCAAATTTGTCCCAACCATTTTAAGCTTAGCATCCAGGTCATTGATTCTCATATTCATCTTGTCCCAATTCTTCGTTAAACAAACAAATTCATTACCATCCTTCCAGACTCTATCCTCGTCCATTCCCTCAAGCCAGGTATTAGCCCTAGCCTTAGCTTTAGCAACCGCCTCCAACCTTTTTATCTTCATTATCACCACATTCATTTGCCCAAAAAACCATTTGAGTAGATAGTCTTATATTTACACATCAACATGAATGTCCTGTTAGGTCCCGGAGACAACTAAGAGGGGGGGGGGTGAATTAGTTGTCAAATAAATTTGAACCAAAAACTTATTAACCAACTTAATGCTTAATACCGGTAAACCAGTTAAGTATGCCGGTAGAGAGTGTTAATAGTAAATTGCTATACCGGTAAGGATTAATGTATGAAACATAAACATAAAGTCATCCACAACACATGACACCAATATTTGTACGTGGAAACCCTGTAAGGGGAAAAACCACGATGGGAAACCTTACCCACAATCAGATGATACTACTGTAGATAGTAAGTGTACATAAATGGGGTCTGCACATGCAGAAAGGCCAACAGCCTAGAGCTCACTGCTCAATCACAAAATGGGAGTCACACTGACTATAGTTGGATGGTTAAATCCAATAAGAATGTATTGCTCAAAATAGCATCTTCATATGCTAGATTCAGTACTAGTGTAATGCTGATATGCTTCTACAAAAACCTAACTTCACCTTCAAATGATGTCTTCATGTATATCCCTGCTTGATCTCGCATATACCTTCACTTAATTCTTTTTCACATTCCACACTTGATCTTACAAATAAGATCTTACATTTATACCATACCCTAAGACCAATTTTAGTAGGTCAGCTCTACAAGATATTACAATAAAAACATTTTACAAACAATATAATATCCAATGCAATAACCGATTGAACATGTCAGCTTAATGAATTTACAACAATAATAAATCATCTCCATAGCATGCCATGCTGATCTGGAAAAGATAAACCTGCCGGTGTAACCCTAGATAACCTGGACCTATTTGCTGGTAAAAGTAAATATGCAAATATGAATATACCAATGATTATTTCTTCAAAATAAAGTGTCCACGTGATGTCTTCGACATTGCCAAGTGTCTTCCATATCATTCTAAGAACCGGTGAACAATATATCCTGCCAGTGAACCATATACCAGTAACTATTGTACAGTTTACTTGCTTGTCGGTGAATGTTGCTGGATCTCCAAAGTAGGTGTATTAGTAGGTGTTGACATCAATGACAAAACCATACCAAAATACCAACAATCTCCCCCTTTGGCATTGATGGCAACACGAGATGGAAAAACCATCAAAGTGCCAAAACAGAAATGCCAAATACAAAAACCAACAATCTCTATTTCTCCCCTTGGGAGTAACAATACCAATCTCTCAAATGTGTTTTTCAAAATCTCTCCCCTAAAATCTCTCTAAAAAAAGATAATGTGTTTTTCCATAGATATTTGTCCCCCTTTGACATCAAATACCAAAGTCACAAAGGTCAAGTTCACACAAAATACCAACCAATTCAATATACCAACTACTCCCCCTAAGAAGTAGCTTCCTCATTAAATACCAGAATAAAAGATTTGTCTTTTAATTCTGCCGGTTGATGACAATCATCAACTGTCTAGGTCTCTACTAGTGGAGGTATGACTCCAAGCTGATCTCTGAGATACTCAAAAGTCTCCTTAGGCAAAGGTTTTGTGAAAATGTCTGCAAGTTGTTCTTTAGTATTCACATAAACCAGTTTTATATCCTTTTCTTCCACTTTTTCCCTTAGAAAATTCAGTTTAATAGAAACATGTTTTGTTTTAGAGTGTAATACCAGACTCTTAGATATATCAATTGCTGTAGTGTTATCACAGTATATAGTAATATGTTCCTTGCATTTTACCTTTATGTCTTTCAACATTTGCTTAAGCCATAATACCTGTGTACAGTTAGTTGCTGCTACAACATATTTTGATTCTGTTGTTGATAAAGATGTACAACTCTGTTTCTTACTCAACCAAGAAACTAATCTCTTTCCAAGAAAGAATGCTCCTCTAGTGGTGCTCTTTCTATCATCTACATCTCCTGCCCAATTTGCATCTATGTATGCACATAGATCAAAATTTTCATCTTTAAGATACCATAATCCAAGATTTGTTGTACCTTGTAAGTACCGGAAAATCATTTTCACTGTTGATTCATGATTTTCCCTAGGATTACTTTGAAATCTAGAAACAATACATACTACATTCATAATATCAGGCCTGGTTTGTGTTAGATATAGTAAACCTCCTATCATAGATTTGTATCTAGTTGGATTAACAAGTGTAGATTCATCCCTTTGAGATAATTTGTCATTTGTAGTTATGGGTGTGCTTACCGGTTTAGAGTTCTCCATCCCAAATTTCTTTAGTAATTCTTTCAAGTACTTGGATTGACTCAAAATAATACCTTTATCAGTCTGAGAAATTTGCAAACCTAAAAAGAATTTTATTTCTCCAATTATAGACATTTCAAGTTCTTGCTGCATTTCAAGAGAAAATTCCTTACATAATCCATCTTCTCCTCCAAAGATTATATCATCAACAAATACTTGAGTAATCAAGATGTCATCATTAGTTACTTTGTAGTATAAATTTCTATCTGCATTTCCTTTAGTAAAACCAGTCTTCAAAAGATACTTATCCAGCCTTGCATACCAAGCTCTTGGGGCTTATTTCAATCGATACAGAGCTTTTCTTAACCTGCAAACCATATCATTGTCATCTGTCAAAGAAAATCCATCAGGTTGTTCAATATATACTTCTTCTTCAAGATCTCCATTCAAAAATGCACATTTAATATCCATTTGATAAACTTTGTAATCCTTGTGAGCTGCAAAAGCCAAGAATAATCTAACTGCCTCAATTCTGGCTACCGGTGCAAAGGTTTCATTGTAATCAACTCCTTCTTTCTGAGAATATCCCTTACACACTAGTCTTGCTTTGTTTCTGACAACCTTACCATCTTCATTAAGTTTGTTTTTAAATACCCATTTAGTTCCAATTACATTTTTATCTTTAGGCCAGGGAACTAATGTCCAAGTATTATTCTTCTCAATTTGTCCTAATTCTTTTTCCATAGCTTTAATCCAAAATTTATCTTCACATGCCTCATTGATAGATGATGGTTCAATTTGAGAAATAAGACATACCTCTTGTCATAACTTCTTTAAATTTATTTCCAAATATCTGATCTTCAGAATGATTCAATCTTACATACCGTGGTGTCTTAGTTTGCCGTTGTTCTTCAATTATTGTGGAATCTTCTGATGATATCGAGGTAACTAGATCTTCATTTTGTACCGGTGGATTCAGTATAGGTTCATTTGTCACAATTTCTGTTGGTGATTCAGAGTCTATATACCTTGAAGTTCCTCTGAATTGTTCATCAATCTTTACATTTGTACTCTCAACAATTTTCTACAATCTTTTATTAAAACATCTATATGCCTTGCTCTTAGATGAATAACCAAGAAATATTCCTTCATCACTTCTAGGATCAAATTTGCCAATATACTCATCTCTTCTAATATAACATTTACTTCCAAAAATTCTGAAATACTTAAGAGTAGGAGTATTACCAAACTATAGTTCATGAGGGGTCTTACCGGTTTCACCTTTGATGTGAACTTTGTTGAATGTATAGACAACAATGCTAACTGCCTCTCTCCAATACACATGTGGTAGATTTGCTTCTTATAACATACTTCTAGCTGCATCCAAGATAGTTCCATTTTTCCTTTCAACAACTCCATTCTGTTGTGGTGTCTGAGGTGCTGATAATTGTCTTCCGATTCCATTCACTTCACAGAATGTATTAAAGTCCTTAGATGTGAATTCTCCTCCTTGATCTGATCTTAACTATTTGATTTTCTTACCGGTTTCATTTTTAACCATTGCCTTGAATAGTTTGAACTTTCCAAGTACTTCTGATTTCTCTCTTAGTCTAGCATGTCTATCAGGGCATCTTGAAGCCATATGACCAATCTTATTGCAGTTAAACCACTTAAAGGGTGCTTTACCTTCATACTTACTTCCAATTCCACCTTTTGGCATTTTTCTTGCAAATATTGCTTCAAGTTCTTCAAGCTCTTCATTCTCCTTTCTAGATTCTTCAAGTTCTCTTGCATAAAAGGCTCTCCAGTCTGATTTGTCAAATGATGGAGTAGATGATGTTGATGCTTTAAAGGTCAAATCGGTCTTTATAGCAACAGGGCCAAATTCCTCAATTTCAAAGGCTTAAAGTTTTCCAATAAATGTATCCCTAGTTACTGATGTATTAGGCATTGTTCTCAATTCATTTATAGCAGTAACCTTCATTTTATATGTCGGTGGCAAACCTCTTAATATTTTTGAAACAATTTCATCCTCACTTAGAGTTCCTCCACAACATTTAATACCCAAAACAATTTCATTTACTCTTTCCATAAAAGCAGAAATCCTTTCATCATCTTCCATTTTCAGATGTTCATACTTGACTCGGAAGCTTTCAAGTTTTGCAATCTTGATTGTGGAATCTCCTTCATTCAGTGTTTCTAAATGATCCCAAATAGCTTTAGCGGTAGACCTGTCTGATAATCCCATGATTTGTTGATCTGATAATGCGCTCAAAAGTGCTTCTCTTACTTTGCAATCATTTTCTTCATCTTTAGCTAAGGTAGTTGGACCAGTCTGACCAGCTATAGCAGCAGTATAACCATTCTTTATAACTTCCC
Organism: Cryptomeria japonica; assembly: GCF_030272615.1. Classification (NCBI taxonomy): domain Eukaryota; kingdom Viridiplantae; phylum Streptophyta; class Pinopsida; order Cupressales; family Cupressaceae; genus Cryptomeria; species Cryptomeria japonica. Next base: position 977,659,102 of record NC_081407.1, read on the forward strand.
AGATGTCCTTACCAATGCAATTCAAATGTGTCTCCATTCTAATCTTCCATATCCCATAGTTGGTTCCATCAAGTTTAGAAATGTCCTTCCTGAAATAATTAGTAGACATTGGATCTCCTCAAGTTGTTCAACTTCTGCAAAAGAGGACTAAGCTCTGATACCAATTGTTAGGTCCCGGAGACAACTGAGAGGGTAGGGGGGTGAATCAGTTGTCAAATAAATTTGAACCAAAAACTTATTAACCAACTTAATGCTTAATATCGGTAAACCAGTTAAGGATGCTCGTAGACAGTGTTAACAGTAAATTGCTATACCAGTAAGGATTAATGCATGAAACATAAACATAAAGTCATCCACAACACATGACACCAATATTTGTACGTGGAAACCCTGTAAGGGGAAAAACCACGGTGGGAAACCTTACCCACAATCAGATGATACTACTACAGATAGTAAGTGTACATAAATGGGGTCTGCACATGCAGAAAGGCCAACAGCCTAGAGCTCACTGCTCAATCACAAAATGGGAGTCACACTGACTACAGTTGGATGGTTAAATCCAATAAGAATGTATTGCTCAAAATAGCATCTTCATATGCTGGATTCAGTACCGGTGTAATGTTGATATGCTTCTACAAAAACCTAGCTTCACCTTCAAATGATGTCTTCATGTATATCCCTGCTTGATCTTGCATATACCTTCACTTAATTCTTTTTCGCATTCCACACTTGATATTACAACTAAGATCTTACATTTATACCATACCCTAAGACCAATTTTAGTAGGTCAGCTCTACAAGATATTACAATAAAAATATTTTACAAACAATATAATATCCGATGTATTAACCGATTGAACATGTCAGCCTAATGCATTTACAACAATAATAAATCATCTCCATAGTGTGCCATGCTGATCTAGAAAAGATAAACCTACTGGTGTAACCCTAGATAACCTGGACCTATTTGCTAGTAAAAGAAAATATACAAATATGAATATACCAAAGATTATTTCTTCAAAATAAAGTGTCCACATGATGTCTTTGACATTGCCAAGTGTCTTCCATATCATTCCAGGTACCGGTGAACAATATATCCTGCCAGTGAACCATATACCAGTAACTATTGCATAGTTTACTTGCTTGCTGATGAATGTTACTGGATCTCCAAAGCAGGTGTATTAGTAGGTGTTGACATCAATGACAAAACCATACAAAAATACCAACATGTCCTTCACAAGATTGGTGAGGGTTGTGATCGAGCTCGAGGGCTTAGTATTTGTAGAAGGGGGGGGATTTGTGGGAGGAAAGGGAGGGTTAGCATCGTCATTAACATTCTTGGTAGATGACCAGTCTGAGCCCATGGTTTTAGAGGAGTCCAATTCATCAGAGGAAATGGAGTCAAACTCTGAGTCCTCAACAATTTCTATTTCCTTATGCTTTTCATTCAGGGATTCCTCAACAAGATCCTTTTTGGAGGAAGTAATGGCTTTGAATTTGGCCATGCATGCATGGTTTTTTCTAGTAGGCAATTTAGGGCCCGAATGGGACACTTTAGTAGAGTTGGGTGGGATGACAATGAGGTCAACAAACATATTGAGGGCATAGGTGGACTCGATTTCAATAGTGAGGATCCCACCTGAGGGCATTTGGTGCAAATGAAAATTATAAAGCCTACAAATAAGATCTTGGTTAAGTGGGATTTTTGTCTTAGCAACAACCCTAGAGATAGATTGAGATAAGGAAGTTAAAAACCAGTAAGGAAAGTTCATTCTTACCCCATGGTGTAGGTGATTCAACATAGGGAAGAGTTGAAGGTGAAATATCCTCTTCCTATCATTGAGCGTGAAGTATTTCATGAATGGTCGGGCAACCTCCTTCCAAATACCCACAAGCTCCTCACAATTGTAGCCACTTTGCAATTCAGATACCCCTTCACCAAGTTGCAAGAATTGGTCAAAATATTCCTTATAACCCCCTTAGGATTTTTGGGTAAGATAAAAACATCTAAAGACAACCTAGTAGCTTTCATTTTTGTTTCCTTAGACACCACAAAAGTAATGCTCCCAATATTCATAGCGCCATTGTTCCAGGATTGAACAAAGGCCGTAGATAATTTGGGGTCATGACGTGTCATGCCCTCCACATAAGAGTCTCGATTCCCCTAAATAACCTTGCCCCAAAGTTTGCCATTATTTCTAAACTTAGATCACTCATCGAGTTCAACCTGATTCAAATCTCCTCCCATCTTCGCAAACCTAGAGGAAAAAATGTGAAAGAAACAGGTCTAAAAGCAACAGTGGTGGGTACCAATAGAAATAAAATCTCACCACCTTAACCATCTTGAAAAGGAAATGGAAAGAATAGAAAAGACTAAAATAGTAATCTTGGGATTATGCATCGTTAGTAGGCATGCCATCCGACATCGTGGCACGAGACACAATGGGTACTTCGTGCAATTGGAGCCAAACTTTCAAATTATTAACCATTGTGCCCACTCTAGCTAAATTTTCCACCACCCTATTCCCCTTGCATCACATGTGGAAAAATATAACTTCATCCAAGGTAAGGCAAAGGGTGTGACACTAGTCGATGAGAGGAGAAACCTTCTAGTTTGGCCTAGCCACCTCATTCAATATCTTGATGGTGTTACAAGAGTCACCTTCAATAATGAATTTTCTAAAGCCCAACCCTCTTGCCACATCAAGCTCGTGAAAAATGATGGCCACTTTAGCCATGCTAGAGGTTTGGACAACAATTTTTATTGCATATGCGAGGATCAGGTGTCCACATGGATACCTAATCACACCACCCTCTCCTGCTCGACTTAGGTTGCCACAAGAAGACCTGTCAAAGTTAAACTTTACCCAACCACTATTAGGGTGGGGGTCCATTTAATATCATTTTTGAAACCAATCAAAGGGTTAAAGAAGCCACAAAGATTAGGTTCTAGGTCCTAGGATCTAGCAATTTCCCAATCCATAAGGATCAGGGGGTGAGAATGAGTCTGTTTCACAAAACAGATCAAATTTTCTTTGACATTTGAAATAATTCTATTGGATAGGTCCTCCTAGCCACACTTTTTTCCTCTGAAAATTATATTATTCCTCTCTTTCCACAAACATTATCTAATGTGAAATAAATATTGTCTCCAAAGCTTAAGAGATAGGGGATGCCTAGAGGGAAAGCCACTGAAGAGATTATCCTTGGCCACAGAGTTCAGGACCCAATCCAAAAAACATATACCAATAATCTTTTGTTTAACATTCCATAAGAAGGGACAATGAAACAAGAGATTTTCAATACTTTCTTCCTCATTTTCACAAAGCATGAATCTACTGGAAAGTTGGAAATCCCTCTTCATAGTATTATCCAAAGTAAGGATTCTTCCATGGAAAATAGTCCACTAGAAGAAACAAATTTTTGGCAATGTAGTTGTCCTCCAAATAAAGTCCCACTTAAATGTGGGCAAAGAAGGAAAGGCAAGCTCAAAGCCAGGTTTAACTATGAAGTTGCTATCCTTCAAAGGAGCTCAGATAAAGATATCATCTTCATCTCTTCTATAAACCTGGCAACATTGAGGATTTTGAGGAACTCAACCAAAGTAGGTTTCAAAGGTTGAGGGAACCCATTGGCATTGAATTTCCACTGCACGGGATGTGAAAGGGGGACCTAGTAATCACAAAGGTGGGTCCCAAATCTTGCATCGAGCTCCGCCTCAGCCAAAGAACATATAGGGTGGAGCTCAAGAGAGGTGGAGGAAATCCAAGGATCTTTCCAAAAGTGACTGATCTAACCATTTCCAGGTTGCCAAATTCAACCATTAGAGAGAAAATCCAGAGTCTTGAGGAGATTATTCAAGATATGAGACCCTCTAGTCATAACATCTAGATCCAAGAAATACAACATTCTCCTATTCAAATACTTAATGGTAATAATTGAAGTCCACTTGGCAGCATCAGATAGAAGTCTCCAATCAATCTTAGCCAAAAGTGCTTCATTAAGGGGCCTCGAACCTCTAATGGTCAAGCCACCAACATGTTTAGTATAGAAAAATGTCTCCCAATCAACAAGGGACATTTTATTACATTGGTACACACCAACCCAAAGGAAGCACCTTTGAATTTGATCAAGTTTCTTAGCCCATGAAGCTGAGATGTGGAAAAGAGAGAGGAGGTAAACCAAAGTACTCTTCAAGGAGAATTTTAAGAGTTGAAGCTTACCAACACTTCTTAGAATTGCACCTTTCCACCCAGTTAATTTCCTTTGAATTCTCTCAAGAAACCCCATCCAAACCGAATTGTCCACCTTCCTAGAAGTGAGAGGGAGACCTAAATAAGTAGACAGGAGAAGGGCAATCTTGCAATTAAGGATATTCCTGATTCTATTTTACATTGCTTGATTGGAATTTATAAATTAGAGAGCGCTCTTATCCAAATTGATTTTTTGACCAGAAGCAATAGCATAGCCTGAGAGAATGGTCCTCCAACATTTAGCTTCAACAATGAAAGCCTCACAAAGCAGAAGGGTGTCATCCACAAATTGTTGGTGGGAAATATTAAAGGGGGCCAAGGAGTGTTTAACACCTTTAAAGGTGCCATTTTGAAGAGAAAGCATGAAGTTCCTCCCCAAGGCCTCGACCATGAGTATGAAAAGGAAGGGCGAGAGGGGTTCCCCTATCACAAGCCACCGAAAGAATTGAAAGATCCATGGGGGATCCCATTTATAAGGACCGTGAACATAAGAGTTTTAACACAAGCCTCAATAGCACAAAGAATCTTGCCACCAAATCCAAATTTTCTCAAAACCAAAGAAAGAAAGGGTGATTTATGGTTATCTAGCTGACTAGATCTATTCTCTTGCTTGTACTATGCATGTGGAGGTCTATGCCAACATTAAAGGTTTTGATAAGTTGTGTTTGGGCGTTGATATTTCTCATGGTGATTTACATTATCTTCATTCATTTAAAAGTTGTGTTTTTGGGCCAGCTAGTTATATGTTTCATGTTTTATCTACATGTTACCATATTTTTTACTTTAGGGGATTTATGCCAGCATGATTGATGTTTGGGGTGAATTGAATGTTGTATTTGAGGTCCTCTCTATCTCTTGGATTCGACAACTTTCATCACAATTATGCTGTTGAGGCCAACTTGTTGGGGTTATTGCTAATCCCCTATTCTAACTAACCTAACTGGAGTTTTGAGATGATGTAGATGGTATGTATAGAAGATAAAATTAATTGAAAGTGTTGGAAATTTGTGTGGATTATGAAATACGTGAAGTTGAGTTAGTGAAAGTGTGTGGTGATTTTTTTCGATTTGAATTGTTCAATGGTTTCTTGCACAACATGTCAAGAGGACCTACATTGTAAGAGAGTATTGAAGATTTTGATTTTGAAGGCTTATTCATTGTATTTTAAATATTCATGTATCATGCTCTAAGATAGTGAATCTCTTCAACTGGTCATTATTTGTATCTTGCATTGAGGTAGTGAACTTTAATAACAAGTCCATCTTGGAAAAAGATATTGCACATAGAGTGATCATGTGTGAAGAGGGAATAAGAGCTAAGAGATGAAATGAATATTAGAGAAATAATCTTGTTGAAGACAAAGAGGAAAGAGTTGCAGATAGAGAGCATGAAATAGTAGACAACATAGGGAGTGCATGTATAAAGTATGTATAAATAAAGAGAAGAACTTAGGAAGAGATACACACAAAGTGATCGAGTGCGAGGATTGTTGAAGATAGATACATTTTGAAGAGGATAGATAATACTTGCAGATAGTGAGTCATTAAAGACAAAGAGAAAAGATCATGGATGAAGTAGAAGAGGCAGAGATCAAAACTACAAAACTATAGAGAGTTACAAAACATCATTTCTAACAAGGTACTTTGATTGTATTTGAAATGTATTTACATTGTATATAATCTGAGTGGGTTCTGTTGGCATATGTGCAGAATATGTTGACATGATGATATTGTGTTATCATTCATGTCAATATGCTGAAAGAATGAACTGGTAATATGTTCAAGAGAGAACCAGTAATATGCTGAAAGAGAGCCAGTAATATGTTCAAGAGTGAATCGGTAATATGATGAAGAGTAAACAGGTTTATTGAAGTTAAGCAACTTGCAAAGTGAACTGATATAATGATGAGAACTGGTATATGTGCAAAAGGTGAAGCGGTACGTTTGTCCAAGTGAACCAGTACATGGAATGTTTTCTATCAAGGTTTAATACGGTATGACTACCGGTTGGTAGTCTCAGCTTCAAGGTTTCTGGTTGAAGTGTTTCGAGCTTGTGTGATTCAATCGATGGCATTGTGTGATGAGTTAGCATTGTAATAGAGATAAGATCATGTTGCCACGTCAGCCTCGTGCACATGAAGGATCTTGCATGAAGGAGATTGATCCTATCTACCTTGGGAATGTACGAAGTCTATGCAAACGGTGGACAACACGTGATGGGTTATCACCTCCAAGAAGCGATGAAGAACGAATGATGGAGAATGTCTTGAGATCTGTTCAAGACCATTGTATTCAAATGCAAAGTGTTCAATGGTCAGGATTGAACCGGCTGAATCACTCAACCTAAATGTTTAGGGTTTAGGGTCTATGTTACAGACCTATCTGTTTCCTATAAGGTCGATGTTGTGTTTCATGTTGAAGTTGTTGGCAAATGTTGTGTGTGTATCTAAGTGCAAAGATACATGATTCTTGCCAGACCAGATAAGAGGGTTGATACCTACAGAGTGTGTATGTAAAAGAAAGGAACTAAAGCGGATCTGCATTGGCATTGAGTGCTATTACCATATCATTGTAATACCTGTTGATCTCTAATCACTTCAATAGTTGGAAAATCCCTTAACAGGGTAGCTTTAACCAGCTTGGTGTAAATCCTTTAATAGGGTGACTCAAAGCCAATGAGTTCATAAAATCCTCTAACAAGGTAACCCTTAACAGGGTTTAACCCTTAACCGAGTATTCTAGTCATCCCTTAACCAGGTGATCCCTAACAGGATCCTAACAAAACCTATTGTAACAGTCTTTAACCGGAATAGGCTTCTAACAGAGTGGACTTCTAAAGAGTTCAAAAACAGCTTGTGGGTATTCATACCCACGGTGGTTTTTCCCAGTTGGGTTTCCATGTGAAAAATATGTCTGTCATATGTGATGTCTTTTTCATGTGATGCTATGTTGTTTTCTGTCAAGCGGTGAATCATGTTGATCTAGCATGATTTTATATTTCTGATGATAGAATGTCTGTTTATGCACAAGTATAATGTGGAAATGAGGGTGTAGTTTGTGTGGTAAGATCTGTGTTTCCGGTTTATATCTTTCACAGTCTCATTGTGCTTAACCAGTTAGTATTTTGGTTTATGACCGGTGTTAGTGATTGCCAGTCAAGTTCACTGTTTGCAGTCAAACCGATTCAGGAAAAGTTTTTGTACCTATACTGATTCACCCCCCCCCCTCTTAGTACCGGTTTGGTACTCACTATTCATCATTGTGTTATCAGGTTCTTAGATCAAGGGTTGGTTCTCGTTTGGGTCAGTGCCCATAAAATCAAGGGTTGGTTCTCCTTTCAGTTGGTGCCCATATACTTGTACAATCAAACATAGTTTCATTGTGAGGCTAGATTAGAGTAGTAGACTCTAGCAGCTATTCTCATGTATATTTTTTTACCACATTGGGTTTTCCTCGTATATCTGGTGTGATGTGTTTTTTTGTGATGTGCATGCGTATTTAGCTCTTTGTTGCATTGATTGTCTTGATCTTTGACTCAAACATATTTTTTGTTTAAGAATCAATTTTTAACTTCCACTAGTTCACCCCCCCCTGCTCTCAATGGTCTTTTTTTGCTCCTTCAGTTATGATATATTATAGGGAATATTTTTATGAAGACAATAGATCCAAAATGAAGAAACCAACTTAGTGATTGGATTATAACGATCTTATGGCATGTGCAAGGAATATATTAATTTTATCCTACAAAATCCTCCTATTATTTGGTAGTTGGTTTTAAATGCCACATCTTGGATGGTTTTATATCATACTTTTATATTTTTCATTTGATGGTTTCATATATTGCTTCTCATATTTATTGGGTGCTTGAAATGAAGGTTTCAAAGTGAGTTGTTTAGATAATACGATGTTGCTAGAATTTGAAATTTTATTGTAACTAGTTACTATTAAATAAATTGTTGATTTAGTTACTTTAGAGTGAAAAATATTTTGCTCATATAAACCACTATGTTATATTATATTGCATTTGAGTGGTTTTTTGTAGTAACTATATGATTAATTTAATTTTTATGCATATATATTCTCATAGGTTAGTGTAAGAACAATATTTAACACATCTACTTCCTTTAACTCCTCAACATTAGCCACTAGAGGTTGAAATATTAGAATAATTATACACGCATAGTCTAGGCCTAAGAGAAACATAGTCTATAAAAGCACATGATAAAGCATGAAATCACATGTATAATAAATATGGCATACACCAAACCACTAACTTGTGTTACTAACTAAAGTATCTTAAATGCAATTCACTAACTAATCATCAACACACATATCATCATAGTAGGTCAGGTAAATCCGATATAACATATAAACTTGCATAGTCATGTCCACCAAATGACTTTAAAATAAACACACACACACACACACACAGAGAGAGAGAGAGAGAGAGAGAGAGAGAGAGAGAGAGAGAGAGAGAGAGAGAGAGAGAGAGAGAGAGAGAGATGTGTACATATATATGTATTGTAGTGCCATAAATTGTACACCTATTAATTAGGGAATCCAATTTAACACTCTCTTAGAACTCATTTTAGTATTTCTCATTCCTCTATGCATTATAGTACCTTTAAATTATCTTAAATTAATTTTTAATTCAATTTTATGAGTCCTATTTCCCTCTAATACATTAACACTTTATTAATTAGGCCATTATTTTAAGTGTGTCCTTTATCTTATTTTATTTCATGCTTATATGGGTCCTTTGTAATTTCAAAGTTCAATGCACGTTTCCCACATCTAAATATTACATGTTTTCATATAAATTATGTTTTTGGTATCAGGGCCCTATTATCTCACATCCCTAAAAAGTTGGGCCAATTTTGTTAAGACATGGGTGCTCGGGGGAGCATTGTCTGACACCTTTTGGCTAGAATTTTGAGAGGTTAAAAAGTTGGTTTTGCCCTTTCCAAAACTATCGTCGATGCCAAAATAGGATAATTTTAGGTCAGCCAAAAGGTGATCGCTTTCAGATCCCTATATAAGGCATCCCTCCTACTTCATTTCATCATCTCTTATTAGTGTCTCATCATTATACTATCATTCCAATTCCAAGAGAAAATATAATTCAAAGAGTCATAGGATACAACAAGACATATCCTATTATATTTCAATTTTGATTTAATGGTAGATTTTATGATGATTTATTATGTTATTACATAAATAGATTGATGAATTATCCTAAGAGTATTGCATCATCAATTAAAGGTATAATCATTTCAATCAAACATTTTCATTCAAGTATTTCAATTTCAGATCTAGCCTCTATCCTATCAAGGCACACTTTCTATTATAATTTCAATTTAAAATCATAGGGTTAATTCCAAACCCGGGGTTTGACCTAGGTAAACCCCTATCAATCCAACATCTCTTCTTGTGTGTAGATTCAAGTTTAGCTACAAGCTTTTGATAGAGACCAAAGATAGAAAATTGCTCAGTACTTGAAGACGGAGGACACCTCCAATGCTCATCAGAAAATACCTAGACAAGGGCATTGTGGGTGCAACTTGTCCTAGACAAGGGCACTTGGTCGTTATTGTCCTCCCAATTTAGGTTCAATTTTGACAAGGAGCTAGTGCAGTGTTTTAGAGGCCCAAATCTAGTTCAGTGCTAAAAAATCATCTGTCTAGATAGGGTTGCCCTAGACACCATTTTCCTTTGCATTTTAACTTATATTTTTGTAACAATCTCCTCTCTACATCCTCTTTCCATATCTAGGTTGGTTCTTTGATTATCACTTCTACATTTATCATTTTACACTATCCATTATTAATTTTGTATCTTCTAACCTTAATTCTTACATTCTACTCACATCCTTTCAATTGCTCATTTTCAACTCAATAAAAGGGACTGAGATCCAATCTACATTCAACTCTCTTCCTAATAGAATTGAGGTTGAACCTAGGTATTGAATTCATTCTCCTTTTAATGTAATCAATGTGAAAGAGGTGAAAGAGGTTCAATTCCTAGTATGCATGCATGAACTTGTGAACCTTATTTCCATCCATTATATAGATACATGTGTACATATATTGTATACATATGCATACAAGTATGTATGTATACATATACATATATATGTATGTATATATGTATAGACATATACATAATGTATATATACATGTATGTATATACATACATACATACATATATATGTGTGTATGTGTGTATATATATGTATATATGTATATGTATATGTATGTATTTATGTATGTATACATACATACACACACACAGATATATATATATATGTGTGTGTGTGTGTGTGTGTGTGTGTGTGTGTGTGTGTGTGTGTGTGTGTGTGTGTGTGTGTGTGTACATACATACATACATATATATATGTGTGTGTGTGTGTGTGTACACACACACACACACACACATATATACATATATGTATGTATGTATGTATGTATATGTATATGTATATGTATATGTATGCATGTATGTATATATATACATATATATGTATGTATGTATGTATGTATGTATGTATAAATATACATATACATATACATGTGTGTGTGTGTGTGTGTGTGTGTAACATATGAAATAAAGAATCTTCATTAACATGATGTGAATGAAACCATAAACTACATGTTCACGAACGATCCCTACTAGATAAATCATGAACTATAAATCCAAATATATAGAATGATTATCTTAAATTTTACAGGAATGATCATTATCTTTAAGAGTAAGAACAACATGAATAGTTGAAAAGATGTGGTATCCTTATTCATAGTTACATCAATGGGATTTGTTTATATATAAATGGGCCAAAATCAATATCATATGCTATAATAGAAGTATCAATTGTATTTAACTATATTGATTAAGCCATCCTAAGGGATTGACAATGTCAAAACCCTTTAAGTGCTAAAAAACTATAAAAGAAAAATAAATGCATGAAGGGTAAATATATCTTAAAAATGATAAAAAAAAAATGGAGAAATAATATCTACAAATTGTTACCCATAACATATATTGTGGAAATTATAGGTTCACGAAGGTATAGGGAAATAAAATGACCATAAATTTATTTTATATGTTTAGACATAATGATCATTTAATCGATGTAATTAGAACCTAAAGTAATTTGATAGACAAGAACTAGGATATTGACATATATAAGTAGAACTTTTAATTGGTTTATGAGAGGGATTATGGCCTACCTAAATTTTGGTACGGTATTGACTTTAACTATTGAGAAAACATGATGAAGAGCTAAGAAATAAAATTAAGAACTATAGTAATGACTATGTACTAGAGACCTATAAATCTTATATTTTTGGATGTTAACTAGGATGTGATTACACAATGATTTGGTGAATAAGAGGCATGCTTTCGTCTAGTAAAAAAATTATCCTTTGTTACCTACACAACATCTTTTCTTAGATGCATATGTCTCTAAAAGCATAATGGTGTTATGAAGAACCTTTGGTATTATACTATATGTAGAGGGAAGTGTGAAATTTGTTTGATGTCAATCTAGTCCCTTGGATTGATATAATAAGATTGAAACAAAGAAACAATGAATTTGAAGTGATGTTTTTTCTTGATACAATTCGAATTGATGTTGTTGACAATTAGATGTGCAAGGGAGAGGGATGAGTAACTACCCCATGTTCCAATAGCTACCCTTATGGCATGCACACAACCCCCCAATCAATTCCTTTAGAATAACCAATACATAAAAATTAAAAGCCTAGTAAAATATTCCACATGGTATTACATGTTTAGTCCACATCTTTTTTAGAGGAATATTGATTAGAGGACACGTGCAACTTTTTGGTGGTAGTACTACTCAGTTACTCAGGTGTTTGTCTATAGGTATCAACCAACGCCTATAAATCCCATGACCGTTGTACCTACCTAGAAGTTGAAACAATAACTTTTTCTCTTATATCACATTCAAAGAAACTAAAAAACCGTAGAAATCCAATACACCATTTAGAAGCTTACGATACATGAAATAACGATAAATGACTAATAGACAATCTCCAATAATCAAATCTATAAATACCACTAAGTGATAATTCCAATGTATTAATTATATAATTGAAAACACAAGCCTGAACACATTCCAATGCAAACCCACTATAACATAACTAATTTTAAAAGACACCACCCTTAAAAAAAAAACATAAACAAGTGGACCAAAGTCATGCATTAGCAACATCACCTAAAACAACGTAAAACATGGAAGTAAAAGAGTGGACTATACAATAGTCTCCTGTAACGTGCAGTGAAATGAATGTTCTGTTCAACGAATTTTCTACTGCCCTTTTTATGTTATACTAAATGAATGAACTGGCAGACCTGTGCCTTGGAAAATGGTTTTACCATCTCAAACTCTAACATACGCGAAAGGAAATAACATAAGTAATTTCTTTATTGGGAAATGTTAAAGTCCGAGCTTGACATTTTTACCTGTCTGGACTAATTATAGGCAAGGTATTAATAATGTATAGATAATTATTGGAGAGTGTTGTTAACACTATTTATATGGCCAATGAAATATTCAGATGCAGTGAAGTAATTGAATTTTGAGCAGAAAGATTGGTCAATCAAATAACTTGTGTAGATTGAAATCATTAAATATACATACACCGTTGGTATTGAAATTCTTTCAGCAAATTTCGTCATTTCGATCAAAGGAACAAGTTGATTTGTTTAGAAAGGACTCGAGATTCAACATTATTTATAATACTTATTCTTATCTGGGAAACTGCTGTTCTGCTCACCTTATTCATATTTACAGAAAAGATGAGTCGACAAATAATAAGAATATCCTCTCCAACATCAAAGGAGGCCATTTGCAATTAGAGCCAAATTGCCAGACTTTCAATTACTAGATTATTTAGTTTTAAAACTAACATGTTTGATTGTTTGGAGACAGGAAAGTATGTCAAAACAGTAATAGATTCTGAAATTCCAAGTTCACTTATTTTTATACTGACTAAAATAAATCCCACCAAGTAAAGAAGCTTCCAAGCTTTTGCTTTTCGACATGTTCTGTGAAACACAGCTCATTTGATCTTAATACAGTTATTATTTGGTGGTTGGCATGGCTGTGATCTATCATCTCGCGAAGGTCGTCAGATTTTGGATAAAATTAATGGCAAATCACTTAACAAAACATTATTGTTAGCGCAACTTCCAACTTGTTGTTTCAGCCGTCATTTACGGATAGCTGTTGTTGGGTTTAAGATTATTAAGGAAGAGTTATAGTTCAACTCTTTTTCCCTCTTCCAAATTTTCCAACATTTTTTCTGTAATTTTTTTTTTTTTCCTTGGTGGTTGTTTTTGTAATTTCACCTTTTTTTGTTGTTTTGATTAAGGGTAAAAAGGTTTTTAGGGGAACAAAAACTCTGTACAACAGGTTTTGAAGGGACCCAGAACCCTAAGATTTTACCAGGATCTGGAAACCACAATACAATGCTGCTGAAAGAAAAGAACATCAACAAACCAGCAGCCAAACCACAAACTGGACATAGAAATGCCCCTAACACATAAACAAGCGTTTTACAAGGCTCCCTTAACCCACAGATGTTTACCACTCTGTTTTTAGTCGGTCTTTAATATACAAGTTTTGCTTTTTTTATTTTCAAGTCAAAGCCATATTCTATTTTGCAGGATCAGTTGGAATTTTACATGTTATCAAAGCACATGGGAGTTAGAAAGGAACATAAAAAAAATGAAAATACTATAAAACTATTTCAAATGGAAGCCAAAGATTTTGTGTCAACTCAAAAGTAGAGGCTTGTATCAAATAGTCATAGCAACAAAGTTTGAACCAAATTCTATAGTTGAAAAGTCTAAATATTTCAACCACATGGATGAGGTCTTTGGTCTCCTATGCTTATCCATTTCTCCAAAACTGTTGTTTCATATTGAAGCATGCACAACTCCAAACTAGGTGTGGACTACAATGGAGGCTCTTTTGAAAAGCAAGATGAGATGTGGGCTCACATCCTTGAAAATGAGCTCAACTCATTAGATCTGAGCAGTTTTGAAAACATTCAAGACTTCTTAACAAAGTTTAAGGCCTTGTTACTCCTATTGAAAGGATGTGGAATCAATAAATTCAAGCAAGAAAATAAATTAATTCTTGCTATTTTGTCAAAATTGGGTCCAGATTATCTTCCATTTGTTTGGACACTTTTCACACGATCAAGCTTACAATAGGAGCAACTTGAAAAATGCTTACACTTGATGATTTTATTAAGTCTATGATAGATGAGTAGGATAAGCTCATAAAGATGGGTACATTAAAAAATTACAAAGCTTGTGCACTTGTTGTGCATGCAAGTGGGAATAACAATTCAAAATCCAATCAACAATCTAAACAAAAATGGAAGAAGGAGGTAGATCCAAGAAAAAAATGCAATCTCAAACTTCTAGATGAATCTACCAACTCAAAGGAAAAGAAGGACAAAAAGGAGAAATCTAAGTGCAACTATTGCAACCATGGTTATCATCTAGAATCATCATGCATGAAGAAGACCATTGACCTCATGGGATGATCACTTCAATAGAACAACCTTAATAACTGTATTCTAGAAAGTGCTAAGAAGAAGCAGGAAGAAAAAACACTAGAAACAAGAGGTAATGTGCATGCTTTAATTGCTATAAATTCTTCTCCAAATACATGGATCATAGACTCCTGAGCTTCACATCACATGGAAGCCACAAAGTATGCTTTCTCATCTTTAAAACCATATCATGGTCCTTCTATTCTCATGGGAGATGATTCTCCAATAGAGGCAACTAGACTAGGGAGAGTAGATTTTGGAATTAGAAGTTTTGAGATTGTCCTACACATTCCAAAAATTTATGTTAATCTTCTCTTTATATATCAAATGACGCATCCTAGCACTAGAAGGAGAGTTGAATTCACCTCAAATTTGGTGAGCATATTTGACATGCAAGTTGACTCCAAAATCTTTATTCGTAAGGTAAATCATCAGTTTCATTTGTATACTTTTTCCAACTTTGTTACTAGATCAAATTCAAATTTACTACTAGCACATGCAAATGATGAAAGTAATATTTGGCATGAAATATTTCATCATTTAAACTTTAGATACATGTATAAACTTAGCAAACAGGGGCACTAGTAAATGGCTTGCCTACTAAGAATTTTTTGATGAAATTTCTGAATGTTGTGCTCTTGGAAAGCATCCACAAGAAAATTTTCAGAAGGGGAATGCATGGAGAGCCACTTCTCCTTTAGATATTTGTTCATTTTGATCTTATGGATCCATTTCCACAACCTTCAATGAGCAACGCCAAATATATGCTAACATTCATTGATGATTCCACAAGATACACATGGGTGTATTTCCTCAAATTCAAGTATGAATTGTTTTGAGAATTTAAATATTTTCAAAGCCCATGTAGAGAAGTAGTTTGGGAAAATGCTCAAAGATCCTTTGCATAGATAATTGGGGGGGTGTTGGTATTTTGGTATGGTTTTGTCATTGCTTTCAACACCTACTAAAACACCAGCACTTTGGAGATCCAACAACATTCACCGGTAAGCAAGTAACTATTGCACAGTTACTGGTATATGGTTCACCGGTAGGATATAATGATCATCGGCACTTGGAATGATATGGAAGACACTTGGTAATATCGAAGACATTGTGTGGACATCTTATGTTAATAAATTAATCATTAGTATATTCATATTTGCATATTTGCTTTTACCAGCAAATAGGTCTAGGGTTACACCGACAGGTTTATCATTTCCAGATCAACATGGCATGCTATGGAGATGATTAATTATTGTTGTAAATGCATTAAGCCAACATGTTCAATCGGTTATTGCATCGGATATTATATTGTTTGTAAAATATTTTTTATTGTAATATCTTGTAGAGCCGACCTACTAAAATTGGTCTTAGGTTATGGTATAAATGTAAGATCTTATTTGTAAGATCAAGTGAAAAAATGCAAAAAAGAATTGTGTGAAGGTATATGCGAGATTAAACAGTGCAATACATGCAGACATCATTTAGAGGTGAAGCTAGGTTTTTGTGAAAGCATATCAAAATTACACCGGTACTGAATCTAGCATATAAAGATGCTATTTTGTGTAATACATTCTTATTAGATTTAACCATCCAACTATAGTCAGTGTGACTCCCATTTTGTGATTGAGTAGTGAGCTCTAGGCTATTGGCCTTTCTGCATGTGCAGACCCCATTTATGTACACTTACTATCTGCAATAGTATCATCTGATTGTGGGTAAGGTTTCCCATCGTGGTTTTTCCCCTTACAGGGTTTCCACGTATAAATATTGGTGTTATGTGTAGTGGATGAATTTGTGTTTATGTTTCATGCATTAATCTTTACCGGTATAGCAATTAACTGTTAAAACTGTCTACCGGCATACTTAACTGGTTTACCGGTATTAAGCATTAAGTTGGTTAAGTTTTTTTTGGTTTGAATTTATTAGACACCTGATTCACCCCCCCCTCTTAGTTGTCTCTGGGACCTAACAGGGGGGGGGGGGGGGTATGTAAACAATGATGGCCAACATCTTTGTGATGAAGTAGGAATACAATTGCAGAACACAATTCCTTACACTCCACAATAGAAAAAGTAGTTGAGAGAAAGAACCAATCTTTGAATGAGATGGCTAGTTAAATGTTCCCTGATAGGTCCCTTCTCTCCAAATTGTGGGATGAAGCAATCAACTATGCTTCGTACATACAAAATAGATCTCCTGACAAATTTATCACAAGAAAAACACCTTTTGAAGCACGAAGACTTGTGCAAGCGAAAGTCACATATTTCTACATTTTTGGATCACACACATGGGAACACATTCATATAGACAAGAGGAAAGCTTTGGATCCTCAGAGAAAATAATGCATCTTTTTGTATATCTAGATGATGTAAAGGGGTGCAAATTTCTAGATTCTTCGATAGAAATTATCTTCATTGACAAGAGTGTCTAAAATTTGAAGAAAGTCCCCCAAATGCATCCCAGGAACAACATGCCACCACTTCTATGCTTCCTCCTCTTATAGACCTCAAAGATGATACATGCAATTATTTTGATCTTATTTAATATATTTTTTAATCTTATTCTGAGCAATATGACCATGCATGTGCTCATCCACAACCAATCCTTGATTTGGATTTCAATGACAATTCATTATTCCCTATGAGAAATTAAAAAATAAGTAGCCTAGTTGATATATAAGATGTCCCTCATGCGCCCTTAGCTACTTCGCCCATCATCTTGATGCACGCTTATGAGGTTCTAGCATCCGACCCTTAGAATTAAACAAACTTGTTATATGTAAGTGGGTCTATAGGAAGAAGAAAGTGGACATGTGAGAAGATCCCATAAAAATTTGTTATCTAAAGGCCCTCAACAAGTTCATAGCATTGACTATTATGAGAATTTATTCTCTAGTGGTGACAATAGACTCTGTTAGCACATATTTTTACAAAATATTTTATGCTATATAGAGGCCATTTTCTTTTATCATATGAGCATTTATTACTGGTTTGCATGTGCAGGAACCTTATTAGCACAAGTAAAGTTCTCTAAGGATCAGTTGTTTCAGGAATGTCAAGGTATCACTTGGGCACATTGAGGGCATGCATTGAGTATAGACTGCACAAGGAATCCATTATGAAGCATTTGTCAATAGAGGAGTCATTATGGTGTGATCAAGGATTGTCTTCTAGTATGTTTTAGACCCTGTGGGAAAAGTTGGGATCATCAATTTACAAGATGGATGGCTCATTTGTGCTAAATTGCAAAATTTTGCTTATCGGCATAAGTAGTTCCGATGAAACTGTATGGGCAAGCCAAAGGAGGATTATCGACATCACTTATACCGATGAAATAGAGCGTGGACTCATTGGAGCACTTAAAAAATACTCAACACGGTACGCACTCTTGGAAAGGTCATTCCATCGAGATAGCTTGTTCCAACGAGGTAGTAGGCAGTTGTTATCTATCGGCTTGTATTGCCTTATCGGCAAAGTGTAGAAATTGCTATACTGATAACCTATGAAACCATCGGTATAACTTATAACGGTATGGAAAAGCTTATCATATAGTATCTAGAGATCGGAAGTAATGAGAAAGTTTTGTCCCGATACCCGATGACTAAAGGAAATCGAAGTTGAGCCCATCAGGAAAAAGAACCATATCAGAGTAGTGCAAAAATAGCTAGACCGATCCTCGATGACATGGAGAATCAGAAGGCGGAGCTATCGTTATTACCTATACTGCTAAAACAAAATCGGAAGCATAAAACACAAAAGTGCACCGAGAACTCATCAAGACTTCAGGAGGAATAGAAAAAGGCTATTCCGACCCCCGATGAAGATAGAAGCACTTGCGGGGGCATTGGTGTGAGTTATACCGATAAAGAAAGCATCTAATGAGGATTCATCGGGACATCGAAAGAAGAACTTTAATGTTATGCCGAAACTCGATAGGACCATTTAGGCAAATGGTAAGTGGGAGGAGTTCCTCGGGATAAGTTATGCTGATAATGCAGTGGTTTTAGTCAGAATGCGGATTGGTATATTGAGATCATTGGGGCATCAAAGGGACATGAAATAAACTATGCCTACACCCAATGAGTTAAGTAAAAGGAAACCAAAGGCGAATACATTGGGGAGAGTTATGCCGATGGAGCATTAAAACAAAAGCAAAGCCAAGACTGAAGTGATGCCCATCGAGATTAAAAAAAATTATATCTCGAGACCCGATAAGTGGGTTGGGATAGTTTGTGCCGATCAAAAAGCAAAAAGCGGTAATGACATAACAACCAGCGCCAAACATTTGAATCATTGGGAGGAGTCTTGCCGATTAGCCGTTGGACATCTTGATGAGAATAACTGATAAAATGGTTTCCATTAAATGCATCAATTGAGTAGATCTGTTGTCACACGAAGAAAATCCATCAAGATTGCAATAATCAATTACAAGATGGGACTCCTTGGGACATATTGCCAGTATTGCAAAGCAACATTTCTCATGAAGTTATTGCAGAAAGATATCAAGTGCTTATTGAGAAAATTTCTAAGTTACTGAGCATAGAGTGAAGGAATTTGTAGAGATGGAGGAGTCAAGCTCAAGAGGGAAGCAAAAGGTTGCTGAAATATCTAGTACCACGGCAAAGTAATCAAAGGGTGAGGTCAGTGAGGTCCGAAGAAAGCTAAATCAGGACATGATAGACCAAATGGGATCTCCAGGAGCTAGGTCACGCAAAGCTAAGGTAAATTTTCCTATCCATGACCAGTTGGAGGATAGATACAGAGATATTGGAGATGTATTCACCACAGTGCGAGGGCACGAGTTTTTCCTTTTCCATTACTTTCGCAGGGATGGGCCCATGCCAATTTCAAACCCATGGAAAATTGGTCTACGTAAACTTGTACTACCCAATGTGTTTGTGAATATTGATTTGTTGAAGCTTTTAGTAAGATATTATGATGCAAACAAGCGATGCATTCTATTGCTTGATGGGATTGCTCTAGTTCACTTTGCAAAGGCTACAATTCAAGAAGTTTTTGCAGTAGATTTGGAAGAGGAGTACAGGAAGATGGACACTACATACCAGGGTTGGAACCTCGCTGTCCACAAAGAAGAGAAGGGGAGGCTAATAGAGGAAGATGGTCCTCCTTATGACATGACTATTTTCAAGAAGTATTTGCAATATACATATATGGCTTGTGGTCAGGTGGGAGGAGTTGAAGCTCCTGATGTAGCAAACATAGGACTGCTGGTTCTAGCAGCAAAAATTCAGAGGCATGAGCTAGGGTTTTTGACTTCGCTTCATACCTAGTAGATAGATTGCATGAAGGTTTCTTGAACCTAAAGGATAATCCAGACAAATATTTCAAGCACTATTCACTGTTAATGCATATTATTTTATTTTATGCGAAACTTAGAGGGTTATGGCCAAAAGAATTGAATGTAAATACAGTTGGGAAGGATGGAAAGGAGCAACCAGTGCAATTATGGGTTTCCCTTTGGGATTACAGATTTGTGAATTCTCATTACCTTAAATTTGAGGAATTCTTTGTCAAACCAATTTTCTTTCTTTTTGGCGAGCCTCAGCAAGGATCATTATTTGAGGAGGTAAAGAAGTTTCGTAGGCCTCACGAGAACCAAAATCCAAAGGTCAATTACAACTGGGGTGATTGGTACTCGTTCCAAAACTTCACTTTTGTTCGATGCTATGGATTTGAGGGTTATCCATATGTGCTACCAAAGCCTACACTTGACAAGATTGCCTTCTTGGAAATTGTAAGGTAGTTAAGTGTGTCTAACGCCAAACATTTTGGAGGAGCACACAAGCAAGCTTTCCTTCCTGGCACACTTCGCTTTCAGGATTTTAAAATTGTATCAACTAGGGCATATGTGGCCATTGACAGGAAGTTGGTGGATGAATACAACTTGTTTTAGCACACATTAGAACACACTATGATCCTGAGGGTTACATCCATTCAAGCAGGAAAAGATAGGAGTTGGGAGATTAATTTCATCAAGACGATGAATTTGAAGACATGTGCAAAAATAAGGAGGTGGAAGAGCTTGTAGAAGTTATGGGGACCTTGGAGAAGAAGCTACAGGAAAGAAGGCAGAGACTAGAAAACATGGAGGGAGAACCAACCCAATGTGATTCAGGGGAAAATGAAGTAGTCTCCAAGCTCCGTGCACCTGAGAAGGAGAAGGACTCAGAAGCAAAGGATAGACTTATTGTTGCTTAGAATGCAGAAACAAATGAAAGAATGGCAGAGCATGTTTCTTTTGTATTTGATGATCAATTCATTAAGTCTAAGGAATTCAAATAATTCCTGTACCTCTTCAAGGGTAAGAAGTTAAGGGAAGCAATGCCAAATATTACCCCTGAAAAATGAGGCAGAAATGAAGAAGAAATTGAAGGAAGATATTGATATAGAAGTTGAGACTATGACCCCACAAAAGGGGAGGCAACTACTAGTAGAGGCTGGAATAATTGTGTTTCCAGGTTGGGACTTGAGTGCCTCGTTTATCTTTGATTCTTTGTTGAACTCGGACAATAAGGATATGAAATTGAATATCCAGGGAGTAAAAGACATTTTTATTAGATCAAGGTATGATCCAAATGAGGAAGAAATGTTGTTGTGGGCCTTATACCCTCCCAATAAAAGGCCAAAAAGCATAGATGTGGACAAAGCATTTGGTCAGATGATGACCTTGAAAGTTAGAGAAGTAGACCCTATGGTCTGACCGATATAGGTATTAATATTTTAAGATTCAATAAGGCCCAGATGAAGCATGAGATAGCCAAGAAGAATAAATACAAGGCCTTATATGAGGAAAACCTTAAGAGGAGTGGGCATTTGATCCCTCAAATTACTAATTCAAGAGGTCAATGGAAGAAGAAATTAAAAAAATTGGCTTATGAGCATACTAAGTTGAAGAGGGAGATGAAAAGAATTAGGGTTGACACCGCCTATGTTTTGTTAAAAAAAAGGTATGAGAATTTGGAGAAGGCGTTGGATGATTTTTGGGGTGTGTATCAGAGGAACATGGACAATATGGTTTCAAACACCAGAATTTGAGATAGACTCAACATATTGCTGCAAGATGCATCGACTAAAGAAAAGGTGAAAAGGAAGGTTCAGGGTCTGCTTGTCACACATGAGGAAGCTACAAAGGAATTGAAGTCAGAATTTGATGAATGCTAGCAGATTGTTCAATGTGGGGATCCCCATTTGGTAGACGATATAGGAGTGATCAAAGATAAGACCATATGGCTTTCTGAGTGTAAGTCTTTACTTAGTGTAGCCCAAGCCATTGCCAAAATAGATATCCTTGACATGAATGACACTGCCGATCAGTTTGAGAACCTTTACATGATCGAGAATGCAGCCAGGGATGTGATCTTCAATGCAATAACTTACAAAGACCTAGGCTATTTACGACACATTCAAAAGTGCAAACATCAGCTAGATCAAAAGCCTTAAGTCATTTGTTTAGTTTTGTGTTTGTAATGCAATTGGTGTTTTAGTTAGGTTGTTTAGTTACTGTTCAGTTAGTTGTTAGGATATGGAAGGGTGTTTCTTTCCATTCGTGCCTCTTGGCATATGTTTTTATAATGAGTCATTTTGATTGTAATGGGGAAGATTTTAGAAATAACATACTACTAGACAGGACTGTAAGTTATATGTATTAGGGAAGTCTATAGAACAAAGAAGTATCTTTTTATGCAAATAGACTATAATGGAGTATTTTCAAGTGTAGCTTATGTATGCAATCATCTCTTAAGGATTAATATATGAAGTTTCATTGTTTCTTTTCCTAAGTATTGTGCATACTTTTGTGTTTGATGAGTTATTTTGTCCTCTTGATAAATCTGTCATACGATTTGCTATGATGTGCCATCACATGCTGTTACATTAAATATGATACTGGGTTTTCATTGTTGTGTAACACATACTGAAACCTTCATAGTTGATGATCAATATTGTCTCAGGAGTTGATAGGATTTTTTGTCCACAAAGTGTCATAAGTACCCCCTGAATAAAGGCATTGGTTTGCTATTTGTCTTTAAAGGTTTTGGTTGATCATACATTCAAGGTCCTTGATAAAGAAACATTCTTCTTAAATTCTATATGAACTAATCTTTACATATCTCTTTTGAAGTCCTGCAAGCATCTTTATTTTCATTATACTATTATAATCATTTTCATTTCTTTTCAAAGTATTTAGTTAAAGCACATAATAAAGCATAGTTGCAGAACAATAATTTGTCATTTTTGTAATTTTCTAAAAGACTTAAATCCACTTTAAATAATCTCTTTGGTGCTTGAGAGGAAAAGGTATACCTACCTAGGTTCAATAGAGCCTAAAGTGCAGAGGGATTTGGTCTTCGACCATCCTTGTTTGTTGGCCAAGGCTGATTGGGTTGTTGAAATATTTGGCAAACCTTTTGATTATCCAATCCGTGGCTTTGGGAACCAACAGACTCCATTTGGTTGGATCTTGCCATTGCAACAATAAGACAGTGGGAGGTTCACCACATGGATGTAAAGAATACATTTCTTCATGGTGATCTCAAGTAGGAGATCTACATGGAGCAACCACAATAGTACATGTATTAAATTCATCATTTCTATGTAGATTCAAGAAGTCACTCTTTGGCCTCAAGCAACCACCTAGATCTTGGTATACTAAAATGTACTCTTATCTTTAGTCTCAAAATTTCATGGGATGCAAATCTAATCCAAATATTTATATGATGAGAACATTTGACTCTTTGTCAAGTAATAAGAAATCTTTCATTTCTTTATCATTAGCAGAGGGTGAATATAGAGGTGCACTCAATGTTACCATGCAAGCCATTTGGTTCTAGAACTTCTTAACTAAGCTTGGTATCCTCTTTCCTCATCCAGCTATGGTTTTGTGCAATAATCGAAGTACACTTAGAAGACCAAACATATCGAGATCCACATGCACTACATTTAAGGTTTGATCCATGGCAAGGTCATCAACTTGTAGTATCAAGTCCTACTTATGAAAAAGTTGTTGACATGTTCAAGAAGACTTTCACTAAGAAAAAGTTTCACTTTCTATGAGACCTCCTTCGAGTGAATGAAACTGCAACATAGTAGTTTCCATGCCCTATTAGCATATATTTTTAGGGAGGTTTTGTTCAAACAAGGTTTTCTCTCTTTCCTCTTTCCTTAGTTAGACTTAAGGGAGGGTGTTAGTGCAACTTCCAAATTCTTGTTTCAGCCATGATTTATAGATAACTATTGTTGCATTTATGTTTACTAAGGATGATCTCTGGTTTAACTCTTTTTGCCTCTTTTGAATCTTCCTTTGTTTCCTCCATAATTTCTTTTTTCTATAATGGCTATCTTTGTAATTTCATGAATTTGTCTATTGTAAATGATAGAGTTATTTTCCATTCATTTTCTACTATGTTTTTCCTCTATTTTCAATTTGCAATTTTTTATTTTCTTTTATATGTATATCCATACTCTATTTAATTTGATTAACTACAATTTTACAAGTGTTTCTCTAAAAGTCGATAGATGTGGACAACAAGCCTCATAAATATGCATCTTTGCATTCAACTTACATGTAAAAACAACTACATAATGTCTCAATAAATAAATTTCTTGGATCATGCAAAAATAATTTTAGAAAATAGGTTTAATTTGTTAAAATTATCAACATGTTCATGTTCCTCATGGATAAAAACCCAAAAAATATTCTTATTTGACACTTTCTTTGGCCATCGTTTTGGACAACTTTCTTGGAAGGGGATTGGACTCTAAACCCTTCTCATCAAAAATAAATATTTTTCACATGGAAGAAACTTTTGTTATCAAAAGTATTTGAAGAGCTTCACTCTAGCAACCCTCTCTTCTGGAATGTTGTTGGATTTTGTGATAGAAGTTCCATCAACCAACAAAAAATATAGTTGTTCTTAGTTTTGCAAGATCAATATTCTCATTAGTTATATTGGCTTAGGTGCATGTCTTGAGATGTCTTAAGAAAGAAATTCAATGTTTGTATGGTTTACTCTCTAAAAATTCTATGAGTCTCATGACATGGAAAGAAACTAAATACAAATCTCATTTTTATAATCAAGATTGCAAAACTTTTGATACCATGTAGGCAAGTCCAATTGGTATGGTTAAAAAAATTGGTATCAATTCCTCTAAGCCATTGTAAATGGGTGATAGTTGGGTCCAAACACAATCTTTCAAAATCATTAGTTCTACTATGAATATAAATGGTTCTCTCCTTATGTATCATTAGTCTTGATATTAAATCATTGATGACATTTGCAATTACTAATGGGTATGTTCAGGATTATGAGGGGCCAAAAAGTGGCGAAATTCTGACTAAAGTCCTAATTGATAGGTTGATTGAAAAATATCTATAACTTTCAAATGGTATCATATTTTTTGAATCTGAAACATGCATCACATTCTATGCTTCATATACTATAAGATTTTAAAAAAAAAAAATTCATAAATTTTTGATCAAGTTATGGTTGTTTGACATATGAGTTTTTATATTTTTAAAAAGTTGTAAAAAAATCATAATCAATTATTTATTTCAAAAAAAATACAAATAAATATGTGTCACATCTAGACATGAGTCTTCTACTTATATCTAAAATCTTATAAAAATAATATTATGATTTGATTATGGTTAGGGAAGTCAAACAAACACCTGCTTCTTATCTTTTTCCTAAAATTTGAGTACTACTGCCATAGGGGCTTCACTGGCTAGGAAAAATTATATAACATGCATTCATATTGGGGGGTTTATATCTCAAAAATTAAGCTCAATATATTGCCTATTTGGTGAAAATAGGGGGTTTTTTAATTTGGGCCATGAAAAAATGCAATATATTATCAAAATAGGGGGGTTTTTTAATTTGGGTTGTGCATTGGGAGGGGGTGACAACAAAAGGATTTTAGGGCAATATTTTTTGAAAATAGAGTGATTATTTAGTATTCCAGGAACACACGTGCTATAACCCAGGTTCACTAAGTGAATCCCCTGTGACTATTGCATTGACATTTCAATTTTTTGTCGAGAAGTTTTTTTTGTTTAGAAAACAACTAGTAGCCTAGAAACTACATTCAATTTTCTACAGATTATATTCTTACATATTTTTGAAATAATGTTGGTAACTTATTCAAATTTTTACTTCAAGTTGCCTAACCCTATTTTTTTAATTTTCATTGCCACTTAAGAGCCTATTTGGCCCACCATGATCCTACACATACCCTAGTCACAATTTAGCAACATATTTAATATTGTTTGGTTAATTATTTTGGAACCAAATTTGACCCACTTTTCCTAGTACATTATTTTCAAAGGTCTTTATGTTGATTCCAGGGTATCTAATTTAAGCATGCAAGACCTTTGTGGCCCTTTCTATGGTTATTTAAATTCTTTTGAGCATCTCTTTTAGTTCTATTTCACTTCTAGAGACCTAAAAATCTAGACCCATATTTATGATTTTTTCAAGCCCTTCTAACCAAAGCTATTTTTGTTATACATTCTTTTTTAGGGAATTGACCTAACATCCCTCATATATTCAACAATATTTAGATTATGATTTCAAGATGGAGGTTCTATTAAACATTTGGGGTAAGTGCACCAAGAGGTGTGCAAAAAAGTGGACACCCTCTAAAAAATGCCTAAAAACTACTAATGCGAAAAGGCTCATATAACCGAGCTTAAATCCAATCCAAAACACATTCACATTTAAAAAAATTTAAAACGCATATGGGTTTTTGAAAACACAAAACGCGTACGTGTTATGTTTAGTAAGAAAAAAATGTACATGTTTTGCTTACATAAGGTTAGATTAGTAATATGGACTTGTATCCAATTCATTTAGCATTCCCTTAGTTTTTTCAGCAAGATATATACATAAAATATAACATTTAAGTATACGTTATATTTTCTCTTTGTCTTTATCTTTATTTTATGTATATATTGTCAGGATGTTTGAGAGTGGTTTTAGATCTCTAGGAGTCATAATGCAAATTCTAGATTTGAGATCTTATAATTTTTCAAACTTAGTCAAATTTCAGTAATCAGCGGACTTGTATCATCATTCACTTGCTATCTCTCTATCTCATGCTCTTTGTCTCCCCTAAGCTCTAGACATATCTATTTTCCTATCTCTCTCATCCTCCCTTCACGTCTCTCAATCTCACTCTATCCTCTCTCCTCAAGCTTTAGATCTTATAATTTCTCAAACATAATCAAATTTTAGTAATCACTAAGCTCTCTCTCTCTCTCTCTCTCTCTCTCTATATATATATATATATATATATATATATATATATATATATTCCTCCATCTCTACACATATCACTCCCCCTCTCCCTTTCTCTCCCCCATCCCTCTATCTCACTCTCTCCTCTCCTCCAAGATTTAAAGTTATCTCTCTCACCCTTCTTTATATCTCCCTTTTGTTCTTTAAATATGTGACACACATTCTCTCCTCTGTATCTCACCTCTCTATCCCCCTCCCCAAATCTCTCTCTCTCTCTCTCTCTCTCTCTCTCTCTCTCTCTCTCTCTCTCTCTCTCTCTCTCTCTCTCTCTCTCTCTCTCTCTCTCTCTACACTCTCCTCTGTATCTCACCTCTCTATCCCCCTCCCCAAATCTCTCTCTCTCTCTCTCTCTCTCTCTCTCTCTCTCTCTCTCTCTCTCTCTCTCTCTCTCTCTCTCTCTCTCTCTCTCTCTCTCTCTCTCTCTCTCTCTCTCTCTCTCTCTACATATTGCCTCCACTTCTATATATCTAACCTCTCTATATCTCTCTCCTTCTCTTTGCACCTTTCTCTATCTATCTTTCTAGGTATTTAGATAAATATTTTATGGGGGGACTGCAAACAGGTAGGTAGATACAGATAAGTAGAGAGAAATGAAAAGAGAGAGAGAGAGAGAGAGGTAGAGATATAGGTATGGAGGGAGAGAGATGTAGGTTGAGAAAAAGGTAATAGAGAGAGAAAGAGTGGGGAAAGAGGGAGATTGATAGAAGTGGTAAGGGAAGGTTTGGGAGATAGAAGAAAAGATAGAAATAGAGGTATTGTACAAAGGGAGATATATATAGAGAAAGAGAGAGAGGAAGATGGGAGATAGTGATAAGTTGAGAGGGGGAAAATAGATAGAGAGAGGTGGAGAGGGAAGGAGAGAGATAGAGATAGATGATATGTACAACAATGGAGTGGAAAATTGGAGTGAGGGAAAGAAGGAGAGGTATTTAAAGAGAGATCCTGGGTAGATAAAGATAAGTATCTAGAGAGAGATTATGGAGATGGAAGGAGGGAGAGAGAGAGAGAGATAAAGGGAGAGCTCGAGAGAGAGAGAGAGGTGAGATAAATATTAGAATGGAGGGAAGGAGGTAGAGAATTAGAGGAGATAAAAGTAGATAGTGAGGGAAAGAGAGGTAGGTAGAGAGAGGGAGAGGGGAGATAAAGAGAATAGGAGGGAAGATAGATACTCATAGAGAGAAGAGATAAATACATAAAGGGAGAGGTGAGATAGAGAGTATAGATATACAAGTACCTGATAGAGATGTGGTGTAAAGACACCTCTCCTTCCCTCCCTCACTCCAACTCTCCCCTCCAGTTTTGTATATCTCACCTCCCTCTATCTCCTACCTTCTCCACCTTTGTTTCCCTATTTCCCCCCTCTAAACTTCTCACTATCTCCCCTCTTCCTCTCTCTCTTCCTCTCTCTCTATTCATACATCCCTCCCTTCTTCCCTCCACCTCTCTACTTACCCCTCAGGACACCATATGACCCCTTTTAACGTCCTAGTACATGACATGACCCCTTAGGACACGATATGAGCCCTTATAATAATATGATGTCCTAAAGGGTCATATAGTGTCCTAAGGGGTTATATGGTGTTCTAACACATATGTGGCCCCTTAGGACCTCATATGACCCCTCAAAACACCATATGACCCTTTTAACACCTTGGTATGTATGACATGACCCCTTAGGATACCATATGACTCCTTAGGACAATATGATGGTGTAGGGGGTCATATGGTGTCTTAAGGGGTCATATGGTGTTTAAACACATGTGTGGCCCCTTAGGACCCCATATGGCCCCTCAGGACACCATAGGACCCTTTTTAATATCCTGGTATGTACGACATGACCCCTTAGGACACGATATGATCCCTAAGGTCATATTGTGTTCTAACACATATGTGGCCCCTTATGACCCCCTAGGACACCATATGACCCCTTATGACCATATGATGTCCTAATGGGTCATATGGTGTCCTAAGGGATCATATGATGTTCTAACATATGTTTTCCCCCTTAGGACCCCATATGCCCCTAACAATACCATATGACCCCTTAGGACACCATATGACCCCTAATGACACCATATGACCCCTTAAGACACTATATGATGCCTCAAGACACCATTTGACCCCCTAGGTAACTATATGACCCCTAAGGACACCATATGACCCACTTTAACATCCTAGTACATGACATGACTCACCATATGAACCCTTAGAGTACCATATGACCTTTTAATATAATATGATGTCCTAAGGGGTCATATGGTGTTCTAACATATGTGTGGCCCTATATGACCCCATATGAACCCTAACAATGCCATATGAACCCTTAGGACACCATATGACTCTTGAGGACACCATATGACCCATTTTAGCATCCTAGTACATGACACGACCCCTTAGGGCACCATATGACCCCTTAAAACACCATATCAACCCTTAGGACAATATGATGTCCTAAGGAGTCATATAGTGTTCTAACACACGTGTATCCCCTTAAGACACCATATGAAAACTTAGGACACTATATAACCCCTCAGGACACCATATGACCCCTTAGGACACTATATGATGTCTTAGGACACCATATGACCCCTTGTAACATCTGAGTACACAACATGACCCCTTAGGACACCTTATGATCCCTTAGGATGCCTTAGGACCCCTTACGACAATATGATGTCCTAAGGGGTCATATGGTGTTCTAACACATATGTGGCCCCTTAAGACCCCACATGACACCTAATGATACCATATGACCCCTCAAGACACAATATGATCCCTAATGACACCATATGACCCCTTAGGACACTACATGACCCCTTAGGACACCATATGACCCCTATTAACACCATATGATCCCTAACGACACCATATCACTCCTTT
Source organism: Cryptomeria japonica (assembly GCF_030272615.1). Classification (NCBI taxonomy): domain Eukaryota; kingdom Viridiplantae; phylum Streptophyta; class Pinopsida; order Cupressales; family Cupressaceae; genus Cryptomeria; species Cryptomeria japonica. Next base: position 977,689,138 of record NC_081407.1, read on the forward strand.
TAACATTCTAGCACATGATATAACCCCATAGGATAACATATGACCCCTTAGGACATGATATGGCATCCTTAGGGGTCATATGGTATTCTAACACATGTGTGGCCCTTTAGGACCCATATGACCCCTACTAACACCATATGACTCCTTAGGACCCCATATGACCCCTAACGACACCATATGGCCCCTTAGGATACCATATGAAACCTTACAACACCATATGACACCTTGGGACACCATATGATCCCTTTTAACATCCTAGTACATGACATGACCCCTTAGGACACCATATGACCCCTTACGACACCATATGACCCCTTAGGACACCACTTAACTCCATAGGATACCATATGATATCCTAATGGGTGATATGGTGTCCCGAGGGGTCATGTAGTTGTTGGCATATTACACTCAATGAGAATGGTTGATGTTGTCATTGATGGTAACCAACTGGTAACAGGTTTCTACACATTCACCGACAAGACAAACATCACCTATAGGCACATTCATCGGCATCCAGATTACACCGACAACGAAGCATACTGGCACTCAGGCCGATATGAGACAAGTTTTATTTATGTGAATTGTATTGTAAATATAATTAATTATTTGTAAGCCGACATGATGTATTATAAAGACTCATATATGTATGAGATCTAATAAGTCATTTTTGTAATAGCATGTAATAGAAGAATATTATGTAGAAGATAGCGAAAGGATTTTATAATAAGGTAGATCAGCTATGTAAGTGAATATCATTCACTGGAAAGGTTTTTGGTTAAGGTTTCTGTTAGAGCTTAAACCGGTATTGAATCAAGAATTGTAGATGCTATTTTGAGCAGTACATTGTACTAGATTTAATTATCCATTTTGTAGTCAGTGAGACTCTTGTTTTGAGCAGTGAGCTCTAGGCCGTTGGCCTTTCTGCATGTGTAGGCCCATGTTGTAAGTAATATTTATTCATATTGGCCAGTGAGAATATTGTGGGTCACAAATCCCACCGAGGTTTTTCCCACACCGGGTTTCCTCGCCAAAACATCTTGTCTTCAGTAGTCGGTGCTTCTTCTGCTTTCTATTCCTTAACCATATCTGGTTCCCATTCTTTATCTTTAACCAGTTAAATATAGATACTAGTTGTATCAATAGTATCCTGAACATCTTCATTTTCATCCACAAAGAATATGACAGGTGGTGAAATAGTGTCATCTTTATCCTTAACAGGGTAGACTACATCTGATGGAATAATTTCTTCAGTGTCCATCTCTGGTGGAGCTCCAGTATCAGTCTGATCAGGCTTATTGTGATAGTTCTTTAACTGATCATTCATTCCCTGAATAGCTTTAGCTTCCCAATGAGTATCATATTCAACTTCTTGAATTTTTCTTGCCAATAGTTTCATTCTCCTTGATCTTGTATGAAATTGTCCCTTATGCTTAAAATGCATTTCTAACAACTCTTCATGAGACAATTTAGGAAAATATCGAACAAAAATTCTATCAATCATCTCTTGTTCCTGATGAAAAATCAACTTCCATTTATTTTCAAGAATTAAATTTAAAGAATCAGAGATTTCTTTATGAATCTCATGTGGTAACCGGTTATATTGACGTGGGTAATTGATTAGCTCTTGTACCACTTCTTGTTTCTGAACATCATCAAAAGAATCAAAATATTCTTTTACATTACTAAATTGATTTCTCTTTAATGTTTTTAGAGTCCTCTCAAAATGACTCATTGACTTGAAAGATGTCATATCAATAGGCATATTGGGATTAGGGATTTCCCCTACTGATTTAGATTTCTTACTGGTTTCCTTTAAAGCTTCTTCTTTTCTTCCTCGAACTCACTATCCTTAGATTCTTCTTGTAGGATGAGATGTTTTCCTCTCTTTCTTGTGGTAGTCTTCTTCTTTGTGTACACTTTAGGTATCGGTTCCTTCTTGGTTTGAACACTTCTCATTACTCTAGTACCTGTTGACACAGAAGCTACTTGCTCATCTTTCTTATTTTTCCCTTTCACACAACTAGGTTGTGCCAGTGCAATCCTTTATTGATAAGTACCAAGTCTCTTCTTCTTTGTGTCCTTAGGAGTGACAAAAGGTTGTTGGCATAACCGATCAATGAGTCATAACTGACTTCATAGCCCATTTGCTCCATTTCTTCTTCTCTTGGTTCAACAAGCTCCATAAGGCAGAAATCAATGGTCACAGTGAAACAAATGTCCTTTCCAAAGTGTTTCACCACTTCATCTGATAACCTTAGTCTCATGCTCATCTTCTTTTGGAATTCATTGAAATACCTATTCATAGCAACTAGAAATATGTTCTTTACAACCTTTATACTATTCTTAATCTGGGCTGAAACAGGTGTATCATTAGACCATTGAATATCTCCAATACCTGGAATTAAATTTTGGAAATAGAAAAACAAACCAATCAAAAGATATCAAAACTTAAACTTCTGATTGTTGTCCTTCTTGATCGATTCCAAATTGAGCATTACCTGACTTCACATAGCCTCACACAAATCATAATTTGCATTTTCCTTAATCATCTGGTAGGTGGTGTGTACAACAGTTGATGGCACACTGTTCATCCGACTAGAATGTAATATCCAGTAACCGATAATAATTGTAGCATATCTAACTGCTTCATCTTGAATGTTGCTAACAAACATGGCACAATTGATACAAGTGGTCTTTGTCAGTTCAATGACAGTATTCTGCGAGATTTTCCTCAATTTAGGAACTTCACTTTGCCAGAAACCGGTCACAACATGAATAGCCTCCTTGGTAATAGTGTGTGACCTATCTAAATACAGGTTTCCTCCATGGACATGACTGAGGATAATCCTGACATGTTCTTCCTCAAAATCCTCCAGAAAATAGATTACATTGTGAAAGGTTCCCTTTTCATAAACCCTAATTTGTTTGGATTTAATCTTCTCATTCTTATCACACAAAGATTTCAACTGGGAATAGATTTCCAAAGATCCTAAATCTTCTATCTTACAATCTATGTAACTATATAAATCACCCTTAATCAAAACTCCCTGGGGTACCTGTGATAATGTATTGTACGACTCTATCTTGTTTGACTCCATTGACTCAATAGTTCAGCAGTGATAAACAGACTCATTGATCGAGTAGAAGATGAAGATGACATTTCAAATAGTTTTGATTCAAGAGAGAAGATCGACCAAATACCTTGTTTCCTTTGCACTCCTAGGGTTTCTGATTTCTCTCTCGCTTGCACACCTGATTCTACTTTTCCGCATATAGCTTCAAATCCAATTCAAATTCTCAATTCATAGCACAAATCCGTTCACAATCTGCTAAGAATGATTTGTTTCATTGTACAAGTTCTCACAAAATGCTCTTTGAATGCAAATAGGGTAAAGATGACTTAGAAAAATTGCTTTTTATTAACTTTACCGACTGCATTTAATGCACTATCGATAGGGTGAAAAACCCTAATTACCACTTAACAAACTCGCCTTTACTGGTAGGTAAACTAACCAATTGATAATCCTTTAGAAAACCGATAAATAACAATATCAAAAAATCTTTTATTCCAATTCAAAATGTAGAATTTGCTTACTATACATTCTTCAAGGGGTTCGAAAATGGATTTACCAATATGCTCCCCCTAAGCTTGTTGAAAATCTCAGTTTGTTGGTGAAGGATTCTCCACACTAGGTGAAGTATTTGATTCTTCTGATGGCTTGTCCTCACTTTTCTTCTTCCATATCCTATTCATCTCAGCTCTGGTTTCTTCAAAATCAACCTTCTGCTTTCCTTTCCGATCTACATTGTGACTTACCAGTTGGTTCTTCTTTGTTCTGCAAAACTTGGCAATGTGTCCCAGTTTGTGACAATGATAGTAGACCATTCCAGATGCTCTCCAAGGTCTTGTATTACCTGTTTCAGTTCTTCTTTTGAAGTTCATAGCCACATGTCCATAGTTGTTACAAATTGAGCAAATCACATTGTCTCTCTTTTCCATCTCATAAGGACTAGACCGGTTAACACAGGGTTTGTCCAATTAGTGTTCCTCCGGTCAACAATATTCCTTCTCCAATCACCTATAGATATTGGATTCATGTGAGGTGTTGGATTGTTTGATCCATATCAACATTCAACTAATCTATGCCCATACATATTGTATGTATAATAATAACCTTCAAATCTTCTAGGAATATACCTAGTATTAGGTCTATAACCAGTATTACCATCAGATCTGCTTCTAAAAACATTAGCAGTATGCCCTGGTTTATGATAGTTAAAGTAAACAGGTTTTTAACCTTTCTTAATGGTAGGCTTATGAGCCTTAGGAGCACTTTTACCTTTATGCATGTCGCTCTTGGTACTAGAAGATTCATGTTTCTCAGATGTATTGTATACTAACCCAGATGTATCACGTTTCATCCTTTGAGATTGAATCTGTTCATCTAGCATAGTAAAACTCTTATTGAATTTATCAATCTTTTCATTGGCTTTTGTAAGATCTTTGGTAAGATCTTCATTGTGCTTCATAAGAGTCTCTCTAAGAGACATTTCTATTTCAAGATCTGCTTGTAATGCTTCTTTTTCTTCTTTCTCCTCATTCCAGTTTTCATACAGAGTTTCCTTCTCCTTCTTGACCTTAAGGATTTCATCATCTTTCTCTTTGATCGGGTCTTCATCTACCCTCCTAGCTTCAAGTTCTTGACTCATACGGATTGTAAGGGCTTCAAGTTCTCTCCTCAGGTTAAGTTTCTCACCATTTAGTTTCTCCACTTCTTCAACTAGTGCATCAATGTTCACCTCATCTGAAGAGTTGTTGTCAGAGATCTCTAATAATTGCTCAGTCAGCTCTTTCCTTTTTGCTTGTGAAGCCTTGAATCTTCCTCTCAGGGTTTCTATCTCATCCCTAGTTTCAACAAGTTCTCTAGCCATCTCTCTATAACACATATCCCCCATAATGGCTTTAGGGTTTTATTCTAAGTGGTTAAGCCTTAAGGAATTCAAGCTTTGATACCAATTAATAAACTTATAAAGCACTGAAAGGGGGGGTGAATCAGTGATAGCAAAAATAATAACACTTTAATTACAGATCGGTAAAAATACTTAACCAATTTACCAATGACTTTGCATATAATCCAAAGTGTTATAAAAGCATTCACTCTAAGCAAAAACATTCACCATAACACAAATATTTATATGTGGAAAACCCAACTGGGAAAAACCACAGTGAGAGGGAACTCACAAGTTAACTATCTACAGAATAGGTAACTGACTAGTTAAGGTCTACAAATGCTCTGTTGGGAGTAGATCCTGTTAAAGATCCCAAGCCCTATTAAGAGCTATACCTGGTTAAAGGTAACCTCAGTGGAGGATTTAGATCCAAGTTAATGAATCACCTTGTTAGAGGATTTCTACAATGAAGCTTGTTAGAGCTTACCCAGTTAGAGGATTTAACTATTGTAGTGATTAGAAAACAACAGGTGGTATGATCCAAGAATAGAACATTCTGCTTGTTTAGATCCTTTTCTGCTCACACATTACTGCATCACCGACATACTCTGCAACTCCTTCAACAAATCGCATAAACTCCAACTCATAACATCACTTGTATCTTCTATATTCCAAATAACTCATCACAATGTCTTTTTATAGACATTACATCTCATGTCAGCTCTTGAACCTTGACACAATTTCCTAGGTTCAGTGAATCTAGAAAATATGCCTTAACATGACACAAATCACCACCATAGTGATGGTTGGTGGTAACACATCACAATCAGTGATAACTCATGACACAAACTGGGAAACTAGTTGGAACACCAATACCGGTTGAGTGTTGACCGTATCAAACTCACAAAATGATTCACTTCAAATCATACTGAGTGATTGTCTCCATGCGCCTCCTTGTCTCTCTCTGTTGCATCTCAAAACTGGTAACAATGGAACTGACCAAAACCGATTGTCTTAACTGCATATATCGATTACCTACATATACCGGTTGAACTTACTCTATACAAATGGTACCGGTTAATAGTACACATGACTTAATAGTAGTACCACCTTAACCTTTAACTAAGATGACTATGACAATGAAAACATATGTGGACTATCAATGATAACACATAAAGTCATCAAATACAAAAATCATCATCATGCCAATAGAGGGGACATCTGTGCACTATATTATTGTCTATATAGACAAAGGTTATCTAAAGATCTAGAAAGTGTGCCAAAAAGTGTGTTTATACTCCTTGTACCTATCCCTTACCTACACACACTAAGATGGGAAAAAATATTGGAATTTTATATGGGTTTTCCTTAATCAAAACCTTGTTTTGGTGTTTCCACCTCCATGGACAGCTAGATGATAGATTGGATAAGAAGGTTGTGTAATAGAAATGATCAATAAATAGATAGCTAGATAGAAAAGAGATTAATAAATGAGATTTGAACTGGATTAGACATAGATAAGAGAGTATTACGCAACTATGACTTCTCTCTTGATATTGTAGGCATGATTGAAAGCAAGATAATTCTTGGTTGCTACAAGATCATAGATATATTTTGGCAGAGCTTTGTTGTGTGAGAGAGAAATTGAAAGAGATTGAAAGGTCAAATGACTAGAGAGTGAAAATTAAGGACAAAAGTGGGTTTTGTTGCTTAGAACAAGAGGGAATAGATGTTTCAAATGTTTTTGTGCAAAGCTTCATGCATCTAAAAGTTTTTAGGAATGGAATGACCTATCTAGATTTGAAATATTTTCAAGATGTTTGTGTGTCAAATGGATGTCTATGGGCCATGCTCTTGTTTGACCAAATTGATCTCAAATTTGAAGCATGAGCTACTAATAGTCCATATTTTCAATCCATGAAGTTAGAATATAAAATCATAATCATGAACTTTTTCATAAATGCACCAAGCTCAATGTGTAAGTGTCTTAAATGCATAAGGTGTCATTTGTGACACTAGAAATAGTTATGGTGTGTAGATGTTTGGGCCTCACACATTAGAAATATAAGGGTATCTATAATTCATTTAAGACAATTACAAGGAGGTATACTCATTGACAAACTTTTGACATATTTTATGATATATTATAGGGCATATTTTAATAATGATAATAGTTTCAAATTGAAGAAACCAAGTTGGTGATTGGATTATAATGATCTTATGGCATGAGTAAGGAATATATTAATTTTATGCTATGTATTCTAAAATTTGGCAAATTAGATTTTGGCTTGGGTTTTGGATGCTAAATATTGGATTTTTTTATATTATACTTTTATATTGTTCATTTGATCATCTCATATGTTGCTTCTTCTATTAATTGGGTGCTTAAAATGAACGCTTCATAATGAGTTTTTCAGATACTATTATGTTGCTAAAATTTGAAAGTTTATAGCTGATATAAGCATGGTGAGATGGTTAAGTTGTGGTATTATTATACTTACCATATTAGTTGAAACCCCCTTGGGGTGCTATTGTTGAATGGTTAATTGGGGATGAGGTTTCACCTTTGTGACCTCACTAGTTCATAGCTCTAAGTCAAAAGCATTTACCCCTTTGAAAAAAAACAAGAATTTGAAAGTTTATAGTAACTGTTGATTGTTAAATAATACATTTATTTACTTTAGAGTGAATGAGGTTTCTTCCTCAAAATGCTTTTAATTAAGGTTCAAACGGGTTTTGAGGGGACACAAAACCCCTTACAATGTGTTTGTAAAGGACCCAAAACCTTCTATAATAAGAAGGAATCCAGAGCCTCGAAATAGAACGCTACAAAAAAATAGGACAAAGATGTATAGTAGCCAACCAACAGTCTAACAACAATAATTAGGCATCAACTATCAAGCTGTAATATCCACAAGCCAACTAAGCTAACTCAAGTAAATAAGTGTTTTTGTAGGCACTCTTAACCTTACAAATGGGTTTTGAAAAGGCTCCCAAAACCTTCATATCAAGAAGGAAGAAGATATACCATAAAAAAGTTGCTACAAAGTTGAATTTTCTAAAGGCTCTCAAAACCTTCAACTGGTGTGGAAACATAATCATATTAGACAACAAGGAACATTTAACCTCTCCTACCCAAATACTCTCCACTTCAATAGGAGAAGTATCCTCCTCGACAAGATAGGTAAACAAGGAAAAAAAGGGTTTTAGCAAGGCTCCCATAACCTTAACCTTGAGAGTGAAAATCGGAGAATTCACCTTACCCTTCAAGATCTCCACCTTAATAGGAGAGAAAGAAAGGAAGTCAAAAGAGAGGGAAGCAACAACTCTCTTGCATCTAATAAACAGGGTGTCATCAGACCCCTATAGCACCTCTTGTCATCTCTAGCCATGACCATATCCGTCTCAATAGAAGATAGGTCCACCTCCATTGGAAAGTTCAGAGAAAACCAAGGAAGCTGAAATTGAAGCACAAAAGCCAAATATGTAGACTCAAAAAAGGGGAGGACACAAAACACCCCAATAAAGATATATTAGGGAATTGATAGATGTAAGCAATGTAAAGTAGACCCCATCATTGTAGAAATATAAAACCAAAAATATTTATAAAACATCCACAACAGAATAACCTCTCCCACATAAGAACAAATCTAAAGAATACATAGGGAGAGATGAAGGACAAAGGATCCATTGTAGAACCAACTCAATGGTAGGGACAACTCTGCATCACAGAAATAAGGGCCTCTAAAGATCAAATGTGAAAAAATCCAAGCCCGGGCTACAAGAGGGGAAAAAACTGCAAGACCCTGCACAAAGATGGACCACATAGCCCTTAGCCCCACTATACCATGAAAGGAACACAAAAATACTCTGAACAACAAGCAAAATGCTCCAACGAGAATAAACGAGCCAAAAAAGCCAACACCCCAGGATTGGCCCTCAAAAGAGACATAGGTTGAAGACCAAGCAAGAAAGAGGGGGGCAAAGCTGACAACTAGCACCACTAGGATAGGCAAAAAAAAAAATGCCCCCCCAACTTGGGAAATCTCCATCATTCTCTTCATCTCCCTCTCCATCCTTGGTTTCCTCTATCATTCCACCTCCATAAGAAATCCTAGCTCCACTTGTTCTCCTTCTTTGTAGGTTCAAATCCCTATTGTTCTGCCTTCACACTCATTTTCTCTTGCCCATCTTGGATTACCATTCTACCCATTATAAAAGAGTTACATATAAAGCACAATGTTATATTATATTGCATTTGAGTTTTTCTTTAGTAACTATATGATCACTTTAATTTTTGTACATATGTCTTCTCATAGATTAAGGCCAAAACTGTATTTCACACCTCTACTTCCTTTCACTCCTCAAAATTTGACGCTAGAGCTGAAATATTAGAATCACTATACAAGCATACACTAGGCCCAACAGGAACACAGTCTATATAGGAACACAATAAAGAATGAAATCATGTATAATGAAATTGAAATACATCAAACCACTACCTTGTGTTACCAACTAAAGTATCTTAAAATACTTTCTTTAATTAACAATCAACACATAGATCATCATAGTAGGAAGGAAAATATGTTATAACATATAAAATTGCATCTTCATGTCTATCAAATGATTTTATCATTTTTTGCCTAATAGTGTGTGGTATATATACATATATAACATATGAAAGAAATAATCATCATCAACATGTATAACTAAGATCCCTACTAGATAAATCGTTAACAATAAATCCAAATACATAGAATGACTATGATGAATTTAATAAGAAAGATCATTATTTTAACACTAAGAACAACATGAATAGTTGAAAAGATGGGGTATCATTATTCAGAGATGTGTAAATAGGATTTATTTATTTAAATAACCCAAAATTGCTATTATTTGCTATAACAAAAGAATCAATCATATTTAACCATATTGATCTAGGCATCTTGGAGGGGATTAACAATATAAAAACCCTTAAAGTGTTAAAAAATTATGTAAGAAAAATAAATGCATGAAAGGTAACCGAATCTTAAAAATGATAGAAAAATGGAGAAATCATATCTGCAAATCATTAAATCTTTGTACCCAAAATACTTAATGTGGAAATTATAGGTTTATGAAGGTACAAGGAAATAAAATGACCATCAATCTATTTTTTATGTTTAGACACAATGATAAGTTAATCAATGTAAGTAGAACCTAAAGTAATGACATATATAAATAGAAATTTTAGTCGGTGTATGAGAGGGATTATCGCTTACCTAAATTGCGGTATGATATTGACTTTAACTATTGAGACAACATGATGAAGGGCTAAGATATTAAATTTATAACTATAGTAATGACTATGGACTAGAGCCAATAAATTTTATATTTTTGGATGCTAGGACGTGATCACACAATTATTTGGTCAAAGAGGCATGATTTCATGTAGTACAAAATCTATCCTTTGGTACTTGCACAATTTTTTGTCTTAGATGTATATGTCTCCAAAAGTAGAATGGTATTATGAAGAACCTTTGGAATTATACTATATGTAGAAAGAAGTATGAAACTTGTTTGATGACAATCTAGTCACTTGGATTGATTTAATAAGATTGAAATAAAGAAACAATGAATTTCAGATAATGAGTTTTCTTGATACAATTAGAATTGATGTTGTTGCGAATTAGATGCGCATGGGAGAGGGTTGAGTAGCTACTTGTGTACCAACTACCTTTATGACCTACACCCAACCTCCCAATGAATTCCTTTAGAATAACCAGTACATAAAAATTAAAAGTCTAGTAAAGCATTCCACATGCACTATTACATGTTTAGTACACACCTTTTTAAGAGGAATGTTAATTAGAGGCAGTGCGCAACATTTTTGTGGTCATAGCGCACGATTACTAGTGTGTATTTATGTAGGTATCAATCGACACCTCTAAATGACCACTTTTGAACCTTTATGCAAGAAATGATTCATCCCACGATTGTTGTAACTACTTAGAAGTTGAAACAATAAAGTATAGCTCTTACGTCAAATAAAAAGAAACAAAAAAAAAATTCATAAAAATCCAATGAACTTTGTAGAAGCTTAGGATATGTGATCTGAAAATTAATGTCTACTACACTCTCTCCCCTAATCAAATATATAAATACCACTGAATGATAATCAAAATGTTTTAAAATTATATAACTGAATACACAACCATCAATACATTCCAATGCAAACCCACTTAAAGATAACTGATTCAGCTAGACACCACCCTGAAAAAAGCATAAACAAGTGGACCAAAGTCATGCATTGACAACATAAAGTAAAAAACTGGACTATACAATAGTCTCCTCTAACGTGCAGTGAAATGAATCTTGTGTTCAACGAATTTTCTACTGCCATTTGTATGTTATATTAAATGAATGAAATTGCAGACCTGTGTCTTGGAGAATGGTTTTACCATCTCAAACTCTAACGTACGCGAAAGGAAATAACATAAGCAATTTCCTTTTTGGGAAATCTTGGAATCTGAGCTTGACGGTTTTACCTGTCTGGACTAATTATAGGCATTTCGATGAAAAGAACAAGTTGGCTGTTTAAAAATGTTGTGCTGCTCACCTTATTGCAATTTGCAGAAATTATGAATCAGTAAATAGTAAGAAAATCCTCTCCAACATCAGAGAAGGCGGCCATTTGCAATTACAGCCAAATTGCCAGACTTTCACTTACTAGATTATTTAGTTTTAAAACAGACCTGTTTGCTTGTTTGGAGACAAAAAGTATATCCAAACAGTAATACATTCTGAAATTCAAGTGCTTTTATACTAATTAAAAAACATGATCCCACAAAGAAGCGAACCTTCCAAGCTAGTTTTGCTTTTAGGCATCTGTGAAATACAGCTTTCTTAATGTAAATACAGTTATCATTTTGGTTGTTGGCAACTTGGCATGACTAAGGTCGTCAGTTTTTTGGATAAATCTAATGGCAAATCGCCTAACAAGACAATATTGTTGGGGCAGTGTTGCTCTGAAAGTGGATAGAGGCGGACCAAAAACTTCAGAAAGCTACAGCTTTGAATTCAACTTGCATGTGAAAACAGCTATATAATGTCTCAATAAATAAAGTTCTTGGTTCATGCAAAAATAATTTTAGAAACTAGGTTTAACTTGTTAAAAATAGCAACATGTTCCTGTTGCTAATGGAGACGAAGCCTAAAAAAGAACTTTGCTTGGATTGGCTCTAGGGATTGGGCTCTAAACCCTTCTCATCATGATGAAATATTGTTCACATTGAAAAAACTTGTTTTATCAAAAAGTGGCATTCGGAGAGGTTGCGAATTTATGAAACCCTCTCTTTTTTTTTTTGGATGGTGTAGGTTTTTGCAGTAGACTTTCCATCAACCAACAAAAAAGTCTTGTTGTCGTCTGTTTTGCAGGACCTAGTTTACTCATTAGTTAGATTGGCTTAGGTGCATTTCTTGAGATATTCTAAGAGTGACTCTCATGACACGTAATGAAACTAAAGTCAAGTTTCGTTTTTTTAATCAATATTGTGAAGCTTCGATACGATTATGGAGGCAATTCCAGCTGAATATGGTTCACAAAATTGGTATCAATTCCTCTAAGCCATTGTGGAAAGATTGGAAGTGGGGTCCAAATACTGCCTTTCAAAAGCATGGATATCAATGGCTCTTTCTTCATCTATCCATGGTCTTCATGTTAAACCAATGATGACACTTGCAATACCAGTCTCACTTTAGCAACATATTTCACACTATTTGGTTAGTCGTTTTGAACCAAAATTGGCCCACTTTTTCTAGTGTATTCATTTCCAAGGTTGTTATGTGGGTTTAAGGGTATCTAATTTTAGTGTACAAGATTATTGTTGCTCTTTCTATGGTTATTCAAATCTTTTGAGCATCTTTTTTATTTTTGTTCTAGAGGCCAAAAACATTTGGACCTAGATTAATGTTTTCTTGAAACCCTTCTAAACAAAGTGATGTAGCTAGTTAAAACATAACCAATATAACAAGGAATAATTAGAAATAAACACAAGTCTAGATCAAATGTTCTTCATTATTCTTTTGCAACTTCAACCATCCTCCATTACAATGAAAAATTCCCTATTTTAAACAAACACCAAAAATTTCCTTTTTGGGCAGATTTTTACAAAATCCAAAAATTACCATTTAAGGAAATTTTCAAATCTATCCCAAAAATCATGAAATCTTCTAGAAATATAAAAAACATCCCTATGACACAAAAAAACAACTTTCTAATCTCAAAAAGATTACGAGCTCAAAATTAACTAAAAAAACAACTTTCTAAAAAATCGGAAAAAAAGAGTAACAGCCAATTTTGAGGCCTTAGATGAAGGAATCCGGCCCTAAAAATTTGAAGTTTTGGGGCCCCTACCAAATTTGGTTTAGGTGGCAATCCAGTCAACTCCTCAAGATCTACGTCCATGTAAAATTTCAGCCCAATCGGACAACCGAGTCAAAAGTTATGACCCCGCGAAGTCCCTGCATCACAAAGCCATTTTCTTGGCATGTGTTATTTAAGGGGATTGATCTAATATCCCTCATAGATTCAACTAGATTTTTCATGCCTTAAAGATGGAGATTGTATTAATGATATAATATTTCCACAATCCATAGAATTCCTTGTAAGCAGGTTTTTGGAGAAGATTGTGTGCGAGATTTTTTATTGCAAAAAACTCACACACAATCTTCTCTAGAAACTTTCTTACAAAGAATGGAGATTGTATTCAACATATGGAAGGGTATAAATTCTACAATATCATGTAATTTGTCTATTGATCACCATATTTAACTTTTTTAATAAATCAATTATTTATTCTAATATCTTATCACATATCTAGGTGCAAGCTAACAAAGTTGCAAAACTTTAGATTCTCTTCAACTCCTAAGGTAACTCTTTGTATGTAGTAGCTAGAGTTCCCTCATATCCCACCTTCTCCAAGGCTCCCCACTTACTCATGAGTGCCAATATAGATAGTCTTTCTACTTATGATACCTAATTAGATGTCTAAAATTGTGTCATTACTCAATTATTTAAATCTTTGTAATTGGTTGAATACAACATTAATTATAAAACTAATTATCCAACTTGCATTTCTTTTTTAATTAAATAATATTTTATCATTTAATTAACTTCATCATTATTCACCAACATCTTTTTCTAACTTAAACTATGTAATCTCATGTAGTCCACCTTAAGTGAATAAATCCAATTTGTATTTACCTAAGTCTTATATCTCTTTCCATAAAATAGAATAAATATCTTTACTCATTTAATTCCTCATTCTTATATACTTTTTATTGTGTAATAATCCACTTAATCCCCTTAACCATACACTTGCCTAATCATAATCAAACCCCCCTTGAACCCACCATATCTCCACTTTTGTACAAAGGAATGGGTCTTAAATACATAGGACATTTGCTTTTGTACATGATGTTCATGGGTCAAGTCTGTTAGGGTTTCAAGCAGATCCAAAGCAAATATGAACTAACAATTATATGTAGATTTAAATACAAAAGATAAAGAAATAAAACAAGACACAGATAACACAGATATTTAACGTGGTTCACCCAGAATGGGTTACGTCCACCATACACAGCCGTCCAATCTTTCTTATTATCCAGCAAAAATAGTACATCAACCTTACAATGCCTTAAGCATCTCAGCCGCTTATAACATGCGTTTTTAGGGCAAGGATACGTGCTGAGTGTACAGTACTTTGCTGATCAGTCGCCATATTTCAACAATCTCCCACTTGGAGACTAATCAGGCTCCACACCAAATAATCTCCCACTTGGAGACTAAAACTACACGACACCACTGTACATGCAACATTCGCTGGAAAAAAACACTAGGACTCTAATGGTATACATTCCACAATTATCAATCAAGAATACCAATAGAAACTAATGAAGAAATCAGCTTCTCTTGTGGAACTGCCTTCGTGAACATATCAGCAGGATTCTCACTTGTGTGAATCTTCTGAAGCCGTAACTGACCCTCCTCCAAAACAGTCCAGATGAAGTGCTACCTAAGCTAAATGTGCTTTGTCCTTGAATGAAAAACAGAGTTCTTCGCAAGATGAATGGCACTCTGGCTATCAGTATACAATGGGCGATCCTCCTATGTCTGACCCAATTTCTCTAGAAAACATTGTAACCAAATCATCTCCTTGTTGGCTTCTATAGTAGCAACATACTCAGCTTCAGTGGTTGAAAATGCAACAACCTTTTGCAGCCTAGAAATCCAACTAACTGCAGTTTCTGCTATAGTAAAAACATACCCTGTAGTGCTCCTCCGTGAATCAATATCACCTGCCAGATCAAAGTCAACAAATCCACTCAGAGCAACATTAGATCCTTTGAAACATAATGCCTCCGTAGTGGTTCCTTTCAAATACCGAAGGATCCATTTCACAGCATTCCAATGTTCCATACCTGAATTACTCATAAACCTGCTCACAACTCCCACTGCATGTGCAATATCTGGCCTTGTGCATACTATTGTATACATCAGACTGCCAATAGCTGATGAATACAGGATGTTAGATATTTTATTTACCTCTTCCTATGCCTTTGGGCACATCTCCTTAGTCAATTTAAAATGACTAGCCAAAGGTGTACTAATAGCTTTTGCATCCTGCATGTTAAATCTTTTCAACACCTTTATATCCTCACTTTGGGACAAATTCAAGGTTCTATTTTTTCTGTCTCGTGTAATCCTCATACCCAGAATTTGCTTAGCTACACCCAAATCCTTCATAGAAAATGACCTGGCTAATTTATGTTTAAGATCATTTATGTGTTCCATGTTAGACCCAGCAACAAGCATGTCATCAACATAAAGCAACATGATAATATAACTGACATTATCCAATCTCTTAAAATATACACAATGATCAGAATGACATCTATGATAACTGTGTTCAACTATGAAACTGTCAAATTTTAAATACCATTGTCAGGGTGCTTGCTTTAGGCCATACAAACTTTTCTTCAACCTGCACACCAAGTTCTCCTTACCTTTGACCTCATATCCCTATGGTTGCAACATGTAAATTTCCTCCTCCAAATCTCCATGGAGAAAAGTTGTTTTCACATCTAATTGTTCAAGATGTAAATCATCTGCAGCCACAAGACTAAGTACAATTCTAATTGAAGTCATTTTTACAACTGGAGAAAATATTTCATCATAATCTATACTCTTTTTCTATGCAAAACCTTTTACCACAAGTCTGGCCTTATATCTTTTCTGACCTCCTTCCTCCTCCTTCAGCCGATAAACCCATTTGTTAGGCAAGGCTCTTTTTTCTATAGGTAAAGGGACTAAGTCCCAAGTCTTATTTTTCATCAAGGAGTCCATCTCCTCTTTCATGCCTAGCTCCCACTATTTTTTGACATCCACCTGCATTGCTGCTTCATATTCTTCTGGTTCACCAGAATCAGTTAATAATATAGAATACAAAGAAGGAGAAAATCTTTCAGGGGGTCTACTTGACCTCATATAACGTCTAACACTTGCAGGAGTTTGTGGGATATTCCGTTGTTGTTGAGCATCAAGTACCTGTGGCATTTGATTTCAAGAATCTCATCCAACACCACATATTCTTGCTTGTTTTGTTCATGCTTCTTTTCCTGCATCTGTTCTTTATACATAACTTTCTCATTGAATATAACATCTCTACTTCTAGTTATTTTCTTATTTTCAAAATCCCATAACCGATAGCCATATTCATCTATCCCATATCCAATGAAGGTACATTTTTGAGATTTAGCATCAAGCTTGGTTCTGTTTTCTTTATCAACATGGACAAAAGCTTCACAACCAAAGGTTTTCAGAAAAGAATAATTTACCTTTTTACCAGTCCATGCCTCCTCTAGAATACCACCATCCAAAGGTGTTGAAGGTCCTCTATTTATCAAATAGACAATAGTATGTATAACATCTTTCCAAAAATGTAAGGGCAATCCAGCATGCAATCTCATGCTCCTCGCGCGTTCCATGATAGTCCTATTCATTCTCTCTGACACACCATTTTCCTGTAGAGTTCCTGGAACTGTCTTCTTCTTTCTAATCCCATTTAAGGAGCAGTAATCTTCAAATGCCTTACTGCAATACTCACCTCCATTATCCTATCTAAGACACTTCAACCTTTTTCCTGTCTCATTCTCAACCAAAGCTTTCCATTTCTTAAAAGTTTCAAAAACATCTAATTTTTGTTTTAAGAAATATACCCATGTTTTTCTGGTTGAGTCATCAATAAAAATAACATAATAACAAGAGCCACCAAGAGATGATACCTGAGCCGGTCCCCATACATCTGAATGCACAAGCTCTAACTTCTCACTCTTCTTCTCTTTCCCAACCTTGAGAAATCTGACTCTTTTTTGTTTGCCATAAACACAGTTTTCACAGACCTCTAAATCAATCTTCTTTAGTCCTAGCAATATATTTTTGGAGTGAAGAATTTTCATCCCTTTCACACTCATGTGCCCAAGCCTATGGTGCCACATTATCGAATCTGTTCTTGCAACATCTATTGTTGTTGTCCCTGCAGTAACTTTATCTGTAGTAACTAAGGTAGAGTAAGTGTTACCAGTGTTGGTATTTTGGTATGGTTTTGTCATTGATGTCAACACCTACTAAATACACCTACTTTGGAGATCCAACAACATTCCCCAGCAAGCAGTAATCTGTGCAACAGTTATTGGTATATGGTCAACCAGCAGGATATAATGTTCACCAGTACTTGGAATGACATGGAAGACACTTGGTAATGTCGAAGACATCATGTGGGTACTTTATTCTGAAGTAATAATCATTGGTATATTCATATTTGCATTTTTTTTTTTACTGGCAAAAAGGTCCAGGTTATCTAGGGTTACACCGGTAGGTTTATCTTTTCCAGATCAGCATGGCATGCTATGGAGATGATTTATTATTGTTGTAAATGCATTAAGCCGACATAATTAATTGGTTATTACATCGGATATTATATTATTTGTAAAATGTTTTTATTGTAATATCTTGTAGAGCTAACCTACTAAAATTGGTTTTAGGGTATGGTATAAATGTAAGATCAAAGTGTGGAATGCGGAAAATGATTTAAGTAAAGGTATATGCGAGATAAAGCAGAGGCATACACGAAGACATCATTTGAAGATGAAGTTAGGTTTTTTGTAGAAGCATATCAGCATTACACCGGTACTGAATCCAGCATATGAAGATGCTATTTTGTGCAATACATTATCATTGGATTTAACCATCCAACTGTAGTCAGTGTGACTCCCATTTGTCTTTGAGCAGTGAGCTCTAGGCTGTTGACCTTTCTACATGTGCAGACCCCTTTTTGTACACTTACTATCTGCAGTAGTATCATCTGATTGTGGGTAAGGTTTTCCATCATGGTTTTTCCCCTTACAAGGTTTCCACATACAAATATTGGTGTCATGTGTTGTGGATGACTTTGTGTTTATGTTTCATGCATTAATTTTTACCGGTATAACAATTTATTGTTAACACTGTCTACCTGCATGCTAAACTAGTTTACCGGTATTAAGTATTAAGTTGGTTAATAAGTTTTTGATTTGAATTTATTAGACAACTGATTCACCCCCTCCCCCTCCTCTCAGTTGTCTCTGGGACCTAACAACCAGTACACAAATATAATGTGCCTACCTTCACACCTTTTGCTACTACTAATGATCCTTTAGTAACCTTTTAGATACTGTCTGAGAAGGTAACTATGCAACCTTCACTACCTAGTTACCCTACAAAAATTAAATTTCTTCTTCAGTTAGGAACATGTCTTACCTCCTGCAGAAACCAGTTATTACCATTCTGCAACTTGATCTTTATCTTTCCTTTTCCAACAATTTGACAAGGCTCATCATCACCCAAATATACCTATCCAAAATCACCTTGAGCATAATCTAGAAAATATTTTCTATGGGGTGTAACATGAAATGAAGCCCCAGAATCTATTACCCAGGAATCATTAACATTATCCAAACATAAGATTAAAGAATCTTGTAAAGTATTACTTGCAATATTAGTTTCCTTACTATCATTTTCATTTTTGTCTCCTTCTTTATTTTTCTGAGACCAACAGTCTTTCTTTAGATGACCAGGCTTTCCGTAGTACCAACAATCTTTCTTTCCTCTAGATTGAGAGCGTCATTTCTTTGACTTCCCTCATGACTTCTCATTCCAAGGGCCTTTTCCTCTTTCCTTTGATCTTCCTCTGTTCTCCACATTCAAAACACTACTTGATGATGTTGGAGTCTCACCTATTCTTTTCCTTCGCATTTCCTCGCTTAGGATAACACCAACAATATCATCAAATACCAAAGTATTTTTTTTAGAGACAGAGTTACTTACAGCCATAACCAAGTTATTCCAACTTTTTGGCAAAGAACATAAAATCAAGAGAGCCCTAACCTCTTCTGCAAAAGTAATTTTTACCAAAGACAATTGACTGGTAATTGTATTAAATTCATTTAAGTGCTCCGGTATAGATCCTCCCTCACTTATTTTCAAATTAAACAAATGCTTCATAAGAAATACCTTATTTGAAGCCGAGGGTTTCTCATACAGCTTAGCCAATGTTGCCATCAAATCTACAACCGTTTTTTCTTCTATTATATTGAAAGCTATAGATGGTGCAAGGCACAATCGAATGGATCCTAGTGCCTTTCTATCTAAAATGTCCCATTCTTCATTTGACATTGTGGTTGCTTTCTTTGCCTTTCCTTCTAATGGCCACCACAAATCCTTTTGATACAGGTAATCCTCCATCTGCATTTTCCATAACTGATAATTCTAGCCATTAAACTTTTCGACCTTGAATTTGGAATCCTTTATTGCTCCCACTCAAATCTGAAAGTCCTGCCAATTTACAGAAAACCTCACTCTGATACCAATTGTTAGGGTTTCAAGTAGATCCGAAGCAAATATGAACTAACAATTATATGCAGATTTAAATACAAAAGATAAAGAAATAAAACAAGACACAGATAACACAGAGATTTAACGTGGTTCATCCAGAATGGGTTACGTCCATCATGCACAGCTGTCCAATCTTTTTTATTATCCAGCAAAAATAGTACATCAATCTTACAATGCCTTAAGCATCCCAGCCACTTATAACATGCGGTTTTAGGGCAACAAACAAAGTCGGCCTTTTTAGGGTTGTATTACAATGTCGGTTTTCATCAACAAAAAACGGTAAAAAAATTAATTATCCCTGGACCCCAACAAGGATACGTGCTGAGTGTATAGTACTTTGCTAATTAGTCGCCACATTTCAACAAAGTCCTTCCCCATACCCACAATCTAATATTGAATTTCCTCAAAGGTACTCTAAATACCCTTTCCATCTCATCTCTACACTTCCTCCAAAGAGAATCTTCACCATCAGTTATCCTTCAACCACATGAGCATACTTGT
Source organism: Cryptomeria japonica (assembly GCF_030272615.1). Lineage (NCBI taxonomy): Eukaryota > Viridiplantae > Streptophyta > Pinopsida > Cupressales > Cupressaceae > Cryptomeria > Cryptomeria japonica. Next base: position 977,709,560 of record NC_081407.1, read on the forward strand.
CCTTCGCCCATCTTTGCATGGATCTTAATTAAAACGAGCTATTGGTCTCTCATATGAATCCTAACCATCTATTCCTTGGGCCAAAAACTTTGAATCAACCTCAACCCAAGCCATGTTTAACAAAAAAGATCCTATTATATAACCCTTTTTGTTGGTAAGAGTATTGATATCCAGCCATCCATGACCATAACCACCATTGTGTAATTCAACATGGGCTAGTTTGGTGACATGTTTTCATCATATGTAATTTACTAATATTTATGCTTTATCATGAGTGTTATAGTAGATTAGGTTAGGGTAAAAGTACAAAGTTGCATTATACTTTTACAAACTTATTAGCACAAGTGAATTTAAGTATTTCTTACTAAAAAACAATTTTAGTCAAACATATGAGCTAGCTAGATTCATTTTAGCTAAGTTTGATATCTCAGAGAAATTTCCAGATGATATTGTTGAATAAATACATATGTAGCACCACTTTAAGATTAATTTACCAAAAAAATTGTGTTTCAACAACTCCTACTTATGTAAATATCTTTTTAAAAATATAAAAATATACCATTTTATGGAACTATAAGTGTAGTTCTAAAAAATTATGCAAATTTTAATAGTTTAACTATTATTTATATTTTATATTTTAGTTTTACTAAAAGTAGGTTATGAACACTGGGAAATAAAGTTTGTTATCATGTAAAGAAAAATACTAAAATCTATTAAAATAAAATTAAAATATATAATGCACTAGACAAAATATTTAATGTCAAGATGGTATAGTTTTTTATTTTTTTTTCTATTTTTTTAAATTTTTAAGTCAAAAGATGACGTCAAATGGAAACAATTTATTTTGAGTATACATGTCTTCTAATATATATATATATATATATATATATATATATATATCAAAATTAAAGAAATTAAATAGATGCATTAAAATTCAAGTTATAAATACAAAAAAAATTGAAAAAATAGAATAAAACTGACTATATAAAGAGCAGAATCCCACATGATTTATTTTTCCAACATTTTATCAACATCTAAATTATAGTGACAATTTTATTTAAAAACTATATTATTGTTAGAAAATATGCATGTTAGGAAAATGGTACATCTCAACCTTGTAATAATAAAATGTTAATGTTGATAAATGAGTGTAGGGGGGGGGTTGCAAGGGAGGGTAACCCACTTGCGGGGTTTAGGAGAGATGACCGAGCACGATAGGGGATTTTGTGGGCAGTGCCCTCGAAGCAACATTTTATACATATAATTTGTTATTGTAAATCTTGACCATTTATCATTGGTGCAAACACTTAAAATTGTCCTAGTCTAATAAAATAATATTTTTATTTATTTAATTATCCCCTTTTCCTCTATTAATTAAATATTTTTTTATTTGTTTGATGAATTCACTAAACCTCTTCTCAAGCATTTTTCTATTCTAATTTAAATAAATATTTTTATTTATTTGAATTCTCTTTTTCCTAAATTAAAGAAATATTTTATTTATTTAATTTATGTGACTTCCCCTTTATTAGTTAAATAAGTTTTTTAATTTATTTAATTACTTCATTTTAGCCTTTTGCTTCTCATTTATCTTAACCACTCCCTATATTTTATTATTTCCTCTACCGACCCTTTAATCTTAGTTGACCATCTTTTATCCCACCTCTTAATCCTATACCTTCGTTTTTAAAATATTCTTTATATAAGAGGCCTCTTCATCTCTCTTTTTAATCAAACAATCTTGGAGCATACTTATATTCTACCAAATTGACTTTTTCCTACATCATCACAACCACATCCATTCAAAATTGATCTCTTGTACAAGCATAAAAATATGAGAGCAACCATATCAAAGCAAGATCAATGGAGATGGGAGAGAAATGAAGATCAAACCCATCTAAATGTGTGAAGGTATTATTTGAGTTATTTTATAATTTTACATTTTTAATGGTTCTTCATTCATGTGTTGTTGAATTTCTTTGTAGATCTAGGGTTTTGTGGTTGGAATTGGGGTTTGCAATTTTGGGTTCAAATTCAACATATACAATTAGGTCATAGATCTAGTGGTGGATATTTTTTGTCCTTTGTTTTCCCTACAAGGCAACCCTATTTTATGAGGGCATTGTATTATGGTTGTGTATTGTGATGTATTCAAAGAGTCTAATAGAGCTTTTGATTTACTTTTAGATATCCACTGGTGATACTCCTATAAGAAGCTTGATTTGCAAGCATATTGTAATTTGTTCTTCATTTCTCAATAATATATTGGGCATCTTTTGGAGTGTTGATTTTTTCTCCTGAAAAGCTTTTCTCTTTGTAAATCATTGTGTTATGGTAGGTATGTTATTTATATTTATTTATGCTAAGTTTTCATAACTATTGTAAAGATCTATAAAAATTTTCGCATTACCCTCCTCTCAAGGTTAGTATAGGAAGTTGTTTAGCTACTTAACTTCCTTAAAATGGAGTCATACAATAACAATTTTCACATAAAACATTAGAGAATATATACTAATAAGTACTCAAAATCCATATGCAAATGAATAGATGGCATACCCATCAAAGATGACACAAGATATACCTTGTGAAAACCATCATGAGGGAAAACCATATTTCCAAAAGAATCCATCCACCATGCATTATTAAACAATGCAACATTTTAATAGAGCCATGACCACCTCTTAATCACAATTCTCTTACAATAATTCCCTATGAATAAGAATGTAACAACACATCCCATGCCATCTTCAATCCCTCACAAATGCTACTAGAGATGCTCTCATCCCCTTAGGAAAATTATCCAGCATTAAACAACTACCCTTGTGGTTACTTTTCAAGAAACAATATTTGACAAAACCACCAAGTGGCATTTCATAAAAGCATGTGACTAATACCATGGGACTACAAACTATCCACCCTGCATTTAATATTGGGTTGTAACATTTCACTTTATTAATTCACTTTCCCTAATATCAGGTAAATACAATATTATATATCAATGTGACACCCACATTAAATATAAATCCCAATGCCACTATACAATACATAAAGTGGCCCCAAGAACATTGTCTCCTAGTGATGCACATATATATAGATTTTTATAGGTGCACAACACATACAATAATAAATAATATGTTACAAATATTATGCAAGGTTTATAACACCTAATTCCCAACATTCTCCCACTTGTTGTATACATTACATAAGGGACAACAAGTAACCTCAAACATAAACAAGGGAACAATCCTTATAGACATACATACCATCAAGAATTCAATGTTCTCCATGTGCTCCATCAAATTGCATGTAAAAAAAAACAAAGTGACCACCATCCCAAACATAAATGCTCTCATCCTCCATCATGCCATTATCACTACACAAAGATAAGAATCCATCCAAAGAAAAGCCACAAAATCTATGACAACGAAGCATAAGTCCTACCTTAATTGATATCCCAAACACAAAAACTTGGTCCAACAATATCAAATGCATCAATAACTATAAAGAACCAATATCCATAGATGAAATAGTACCCACAAAAAATTCTAACACATCCAACTAACCATACCTCTAACACATACAAAACATATCAAGTGAATCATGTGTCATCAGCATATACAACCCATAACATGCAATCATATTCTCTAAGTGACATACCTATCACATCTACACCTAGGAACTCCCACTACATAAGTAATATCAAATATGGAAATAATTAAGACATTCAAAGATCCACTAATAGAATTATATAAAGAGTGTAATCATCAACATGTAGTATCAAGGAACATCCACAACAATATGCATAACCTATAAATGAATAACCTACAAGTAAAACTCTCACTGCAATTCTCCATAGCTCTCCTAAGTTCTTCACATCCAACTAAATAAAGAGATAAGGTAGCTTCCAAATCATCTCCCACATGAATACAAACATAGTGGTCATCATAGCTCCAAAATGTAATCTTAAACCAAACATCTAAGAAGATAACCAAGACCAAAAAGAGACACACTCCAAATCAAAGCCTATAGCATGTCCTTCTACATATGCCTCTAAAATCTAACTATGTCAACTATGATATGTTCCATGAACACCCAAAAGATAAATTCATCAACAACACCTATCTATTCAATCCCATAAGATCAAAGAACACCCATCTAGTCAATCCCATAAGATTAAATAAATATATATCATGCAATCAACATGAATATACACATATCTAATCAAGAAGATCAAACCAATAACATTCCCAATCCAAGGGAATAACACCAACACCATCCCTAAATCAACACCAATGAATCCCATCATAAATGAACCATAATGTATAAGGAGATAAATACACCATACACTCGTCAAATTAATCGTCCAAAACAAAGCAATTGTAGCTCATGTTCCATATGCATGAAGAGATAACCCATAAATCATAATGTACTTAAAAGTAATCCATGGGAAATACCTCTCAAGTGATAAACCATTGACTAGATCAAGAGTGAGCAATGAGAATGCTTCTCCAAGACATCCAAGCCATCATGACTAATCTATGAACAAACTCCTTGTAAGTCCATGTTGAACTCACATCCTACCAAGGTGTTGGATCCTCAATATTTCTTGTTGAAACCTCATCAAGAGTAGCCATCTTGCTCCTTGCTATAATATTGGGTTACACTTTTTGCTTAAAATTGACATTGAAATCAGTTATTTGCACCAAATCTTCACTTTCTAACACTTATAGTAACTCAACCATTAAGAATTTGAAGATGAAGTAAACTACTAATTTATGATATTTTTCATGTAGATTCTAAATATATTTTAAAAATAAAATTAGAAATTATTTGTCCATATTTTTACATAACTTTTAATAACTTAATATTTACAGTAATCACCATTTTTTAGAATAAAATTTTAATTTTTGAAATATAGATTTGTCAGACCAATATCTAGTGGATGGGTTTTTTTTCATATTTTTTTAAATTAATTTTTGAAATTAGAGTTATTATAATTTGATAGAGGTGTATTTCGTAATGAATAATTTTTTCTGTATGCATTTGAATTAACTTCTTATTTTTTTCTTCGAATGAGGATATCAATACCTAGGGAAAAGATATTTTTCTAAAGTTTTTCTATATTTTTCAATTTTTCCATATGTGTGAAACATAGTCCTTAATGTTTGATGAAAAACTTAATTATAAGAAATCAAACATAAACTTATTGATGAAATGAAACATATTAAAAATTATAATTTTTGGAAAGCTTATAATAAGGACTACATACCTACAAAACATAACTTCTAAATTAATCCATTTAACCCCACAAAGCTAATGTAAAAGTTTTGTTTTTTTTTTCAGATTTTTGAGAGGTGCGCAAGAGACTGCATTGTAGGTGTGATTTAAAAGTAGAGAGGTTCTATCCAAGGGGATTTGATCTAAGAGGATTTGATCTAACTCTCTTCAACTAATTACTTCAAATGGGACCTCTCAAGGCTTAAATCATTATATTTTCATAAAAAAGTGTGATTTCAACAAAATTCAAGATGTATGATTATTGTGGGATCACCCAAAAATAACATGTCTCTAAACATAAGATAACTCTAAGCCTCACATATGTGTTGAAGTTACCATGATAATTTTTGACTAATCAATCCATTCCAAACTCCAAATGAAAAATTGTACCATCATGAAGTAATCTAGCGAATGATCATCTACTCAATACTAAGAGAACAAAAAACAAGACAAATGTAAAAGCTCCAACCACTAAATAAAAAAATAACACGTGAAAATATGATCTAACAATTTGGGTGATCTCTCAATATTGGGTTACAATTTTTGGTACATCCTAATTTTTGGTGAAATCATACAGTTTTAAGAAAATATAATGATTTAAGCCTTGAGAGGTCCAATTTGAAGTAATCAATTGAACATAGTTATACCAAGCCCTCTTAGATCAAAATCCCCTGGACAGAACCTCTTGTTGGATATTGTTGCTGCTAGGATGTGTTGTTGTCATTGATGTCAACATATTCCTATGTTGCTATAAGTTGTTTGGTGTTCTGGTGATTGCATTATGATGATATGGATAGTTTATCTATTTGGGATGTCAAAATACTTTATTCCTTATTGGTTTTAGTGATCTGAAAGATTGCTTGATCATATTATTTTATCCGGTTTATAGTTCAGTATTTCTATGCAATGGTTGGCAGAGTTTGGTTTTGCTTTGATGAGCTCCAATATGATCATATCTTTGGTTGCAGATTTGGAAGAATGTTTTTGATGTTCATGTATATCCTCAGTTAAAATGGTTCATTATTTGGTGCTCCACAAGTTATCTTTCTAGTCCGAATTGTTGTTGTTGAGTGTTCCTATGAGATAGCGTGTTGATCGATGAAGATTTGCATAAGTGGTGTTGGTGCAGCTATTGCGGATGGTTCTAATGTGCTTGTTGGTGTTTCCTGATCATGTCCTACTTGTCTTGGTGGTCCACATTGATTCTTGTGCATGTTCTTGGTGATTTTGTTGATTCGATGATTTTCTTCGTGTTATGCGGTATTCTTGGTGTAGCGTGTTGTTGTTGATCTTGGCGAAATTTTCGGTGGTGATGCATGTGTTGGAGGTTTGATTTAGGTCTATTTTATTTTATTTATATCATTATATTGGTCTGGTGGTTCTCATATGTATCATGTGATGTAGTTTTTAATTAAGGTTTGAGGGCTTTGGCCGACCTTGTAGTCAAGGTTGATGAATTGTATATATAGGTGGTATAGTCATGTAATTTGGGTATCAGTGTTGTGTCTACATTGTCAGAGAGTGGTGTATGTGGTGCATAAGTGAATTTATCATTCGATGTGGTGTTTTGAGCAGAGATTGTTGCAAGGAAGACAAATGTGCTTAATTGAAACTGTCATCAAGTATAAGGAGATGCTATATTTGCAATTTATGTAATCTGAATCTTATTGTAAGGTAGTGAGATTTCCCTGAGGATTGTAGCCTTCTGGGTCATTTTTATTTGAGTAGTGAGTTGTAGGCAGTTTGCTTGAATGCATGTGCATTCCCATTGTAATATTTACACATACTACTATAGAGTATCATCTTATTGTAGGTAGGTTCCCACCATGTTTTTTTCCCTTAACTAGGTTTTCCATGTCAAAATCTTGGTGTTATGTGTTGTGGTTTCATTGTTCTTATCTTTATTGTTGTTGTTGTTGTTAAGATCTAAGATTGTGCTTAAATTGTTTAATCAGGTGAAAACTAATTCACTTGCCCCCTCTCAGTTTTCCTTCTTGGTTGCTGCTAACAATTGGTATCAAAGCTAGATCCTCCAGAAGAAGCTTGATTGCTTGAGGAGATCCGGGATGGCAACTTATGTGTTCAAGAAGGAGAGTCCTAGATTTGATGGAATCAATTACACTATTTGAAAGGACCGAATGGAAGTTCATATGAAGTATCTTGGAGATGAATATTGGAAGATCACAAAGAGTTATAATGTTCCTCAGATTGGACTGGTTACTACTATTGAGATCAAGGATGCTAAACAAAATATAAGAGAGAAGGAAGCCTTGCTGAGTGCCTTGACTAATTCTGAGATGACTAATGGGATGGGTTTGCAGACTGCACATGAGATCTGAAAGAAGCTAGAGACCTTGTATGAAGGGGATGCGCAAGTTAAAGTTGCTAAGTTGCAGAGCTTGAAAGGAAAGTATGAAGCATTGAAGATGACAGAAGATGAAAATATATCAACCTTCATGGCTAAAGTGAATGATCTTATCATGAATATCATATGTGTCGGTGGAACCCTTAAAGAAGATGAGATTGTTGCTAAGGTGCTGAGATATTTGCCTCCTTCTTATAAACATTAAGTAGCTTCTATTGATAAGATATAGAGTGTGACTACAGTGACTGGAGACATAATGGTTGGAAACCTCTATATCCTGGAAGCAAAAGTATGATACGAGAGAAATTTCTTATTAGGTATCCAAATTTGAAAGAGAAAAGAGAGAGATGGAAGATCAAGAAAGAGAACTGGATGAGCTTGAAGCCTTTATTGCTCTAAGATTGTCTAAAGGAGTTGGTAAGTATGATGGAAACTTACCTTTGAAATGTTTCTCTTGTAATAAGATAGGACATTTTTCTTCTAGGTTCCCTGAGAGAATGTATAGATATGATAAGCAAGATAAATTTGAAAGGCATGATAGATTTGATAAGAATGATAGATATGAGAAGCATGATAAGTATGATAAGCCCTATAAGCCCTACGAGAAGTACAAAAATTATAAGAGATTCTATTATGTTGTTGATGAAGGTGTAACAGATGAGGAATCTAAGAATGGGAATTCAGAAGACTAGTTTGTATTTATTGCTATCAAGGAAGATGATCTGGTATCAGTGAATCCTACAAGCTGCATTGTTGAAGAGAAAGTTTTATCTGCTAAGATTGAAGAGAAATATGAATGGGTGATTGACAGCGGTTGTTCACATCACATGATAGGTGATAAAATTAAATTTGTGAATATGGAAAGGTATGATGGTGGAATAGTGATATTTGGAGATGACAAAGCTTGTGTGATTCATGGTAGAGGTTCTATATATTTCAATGGTAAGCATAATACTAATGATGTCTTGTATGCTGAAGGTTTGAAGCATAATCTTTTGAGTGTTGGATAGATGGTTGACAAGGGATATTATTTTCAATTAAAGAATGATAAATGTAAGATCCTAAATGTCTCTGGTATAGAGATTGCATCAGGTACTAAAACTAAAGGTAATATCTTTCACTTGAATATTGGTGAGAGAAGTTACTTGATTTCTTAGATTGATGAAAGTTGGTTGTGGCATAGAAGAATGTGTCATATTAATTTTGATTATATGGTAAAGAGAAGTTCTACTCAAGCTATTAGAGATATGCCTAAGATTATGAAGCCTGCTAATCCGCTATGTAAGGAATGTTAGATGGGAAACCAAATAGAAATTTCATTTAAGAGTAAATTATATTAATCTAATGGATTGCTAGATCTGGTTCATACTGACTTAGGTGGTCCTACTAGAGTGAGAAGCATGCAGGGAGAGAGATATTTCAAGTTGTTGATTGATGATTATTCAAGGATGATGTGGGTTACTTTCTTAAGGGAGAAATCAGAAGCATTGGAGAAGTTCAATATATTCAAAGCGTGTGTCGAGACTGAGACAAGCTTGAATTTGAAATTTCTAAGATCTGACAGAGGAGAAGAATTTACATCATGAGAGTTTGATACATTCTGTCAGGAATGGAATTAGTGTTAGACAGTTCAAATAACTAGAAGACAACTAAGAGGGGGAGTGAATCAATTGTAACCAAATTACCGAAACCTTAAGCAATTTAAAACTTTAATATCAGAACCCAAAAGATCAATACTAGAATGCATAAACCAATTATTGAAATAGTAGATAAACCAATTAAGCATAAACAAAAATTAGAGAATAAATACCGTCCACATGACACCAAGATTTATACATGGAAATCTTAGTAAAGGGAAAAACCATGGTGGGAGGCCTACCCACAGTCAGATAATACTTTTGCAGTATGTAAATTACAATTCAGGGGCCGACAATTGCAAGAAGGCCAACAGCCTAGAGCGCACTGCTCATCACAAAAGGAGTCTCACTGACTACATAGAAATCCAGAATACAATCTAGAAGAAGGAATGAACTACAAAGATAGCATCCCCTATGCCTAAATACAGTTTCAATTAAGTTCAATATCGGAGGACTAAATCCTCTTACATAAACCCAACTCGAACACCAATGATCGACCAAATCCTCTTCCTGAATGATTATTACATTATTCGCTCCTATTACATTCCATATCCCATTCCCATATTCTCTACAATGAGATCTTACATCATATATATAATACCCTCAACCATAAAAAATAAGGTCGGCCACCAGACAATAAACAAATTACATAATTACAAAAGATGTCATCCTAAGACCAAACAAATAATATCCAACCCATAAGACATCCCAGAAACACATTGAGAAGTCCAATCCACATGTTACATTAAGTCGGTCAAACTAGACAATATCGAGACCCAATATAGGTCCATACACGCCAAAGCAATGATCTCAATCAACTAAGTCTCAAACATTATCACTATCCTCATCCTGAATCTCCACTAGAAGCCACACCAACACCACTTATGCATATCATCAAATATATTCAACAAAGCTCTGTCAGTGAAACCCTCGCTAGAACAACAAATCAAGCTTACTAGTAAACATGATAGCATCTGATCACCAGGACAAAACCAACTGACTAAACATGAATAAGCGAATGCCATAACCCAATCATACTAGAACATACCAGATCATGATGATCCAATCCAACCAGAAACCAAACAACCTATTGGACCAGAAGGATACTGGTAAAGCAACCAAAATAGATAGTGTTGACATCAATGACAAAACATCAATGCAACACATAATCAATTCCTCCAAATGGCCAACAATCTCCCCTTTTAGCATTGATGGCAACACTAGATGTGAAAAACATCCAAGTGCTAAGAAATGCCAAATAAGTCTCCCCTAATGGAAGAAAACCAACAATCTCCCATACAAAGATATAGCAATGAAGTTCTAAAACAAAGACCAAACTCCCCTAGTGAATGATATCTCTGTAAACCTTTGTTTTTCACATACATCTCTCCCCCTTTGACATCAATTCCAAAAATCTAACAAAAATATCAAAGCAAAAACAAAAACCACAAAAACACAAGGCTAACTACTCCTCCTGAGTAGTAGCATCCCCACATCAATCCAGAATGAATAATATCTCTAACAATGCATACCGGACTGATGCCAAATAACATCAATCAGTTCTCTGTCAGAGGGGCAAAAACCCCTAACTTGTCTCTTAGGTACTCAAATGATTCTTTAGGAAAAGGTTTATTGAAAATGTCTGCAATCTGCTCTTTAGTGTTCACATAAACCATTCTAATGTCATTTTCTTCCACCTTCTCCTTCAAAAAGTTATACTTAATAGATATGTGCTTTGTTTTAGAGTGAAATAACGGATTTTTTGATATGTCTATAGAAGCAGAGTTATCATAGTGAATAACTACTGGTTCAATGCAATGCACTTTAATATCCTTCAACATTTGCTTCATCCATAGAACTTGTGTACAGAAAGTAGCAACAACAACATATTCAGCTTGAGCAGTAGATAAAGAAGTACATGATTGTTTCTTGCTGACCCATGAAACCAGCTTCTTTCAAAGAAAGAAAATTCCACCGGAAGTACTTTTCCGGTCATCAACATCACTTGCCCAATCTACATCTGTGTATGCACATAAAATAAAGTCATCATCCTTAGGGTACCACAAACCATATTCAGATGTACCTTGAAAGTATCTAAAAATTCTTTTCACTGCACTCTCATGATTTTCTCTAGGATCACTTTGATATCTTGATTTGATACAAACAACATTCATTACATTAGGCCTAATCTGAGTCAAAAATAGTAGACCTCCAATCATAGACTTGTATCTTGTAGGATTTACCGATGCAGATTCATCTTTCCTTGATAATTTTTCACTTGTAACCATAGGAGTACTTACCGGTTTAGAATCTACCATACCAAATTTCTTCAACAATTCCCTAGCATGCTTAGTATGACAACTGAAAATACCTTTATCAGTCTAAGTAATCTACAAACCTAAGAAAACTTCATTTCCCCAATCATAGACATTTCAAATTCTTTCTCCATATTTTGGAAAAATCCATGCACAACTTATCTTCACCTCCAAAAATGATGTCATCAACAAAAACTTCAATAATCAATATATCATCATCAGTGAATTTATAATATAGATTACTATCAACATTACCTTTAGTAAAACCAAGCTTCAAAAGATATTTATCTAACTTTGCATATCAAGCTCTAGGTTCTTGTTTCAATCCATATAAAGCTTTACTTAACATGCAAACCATTTTTTTATCATCTGAAAGTGAAAAACCATCAAGTTGATCAATATAAAATTCCTCATCAAGATCCCCATTCAAAAATGCACACTTAACATCCATCCGATAAACCTTGTAGTTCTTATGTGCAACATAGGCAAGAAATAATCTTATAGCTTCAATCCTAGCTACAGGTGCAAAAGTTTCACCATAATCAATTCCTTCCTTCTAAGAATATCATTTACAAACCAAACTACTTTTATTCCTTACCACTTGTCCATCTTCATTCAATTTATTCCTAAGAAACCATTTAGTTCCAATAGCATTCTTATTTTTAGGCTGGGGAACTAGAGTCCATGTGTTATTCTTCTCAATCTGTTCTAATTCTTCTTCCATAGCTTTCATCCAACATTCATCTTTACATGCTTCAATTATAGATACCGGTTCAACTTGAGAAATTAAACATACCTCATTAGATGCCAATCTCCTTCTTGTCATCACTCCATTGTTCTTATCCCCAATGATTTGATCTTCTGAATGGTTCAATCTCACATACCTAGTAGTCTTCTGATTCTCTATTCCTCTTCCTGGTTCTTCAGTTACTGTTGAATTTTCTGATACTGTTGGACTAACTGGTTCAACATTTTGTTTCGGTAAAGGTGTTACCGGTTCAGTTATGATCATTTTCACTATCGCGCTCATAAACTCTGATTTGACTTCTATTCAGCTCACCCACCTTGACATTAGTGCTCTCCACAATTCTCTGCAATCTCTTGTTATAACATCTATATGCCTTTATTTCATTAGAATAACCAAGAAATATTCTTTCATCACATCTAGGATCAAATTTTCTAATGATATCATCTCTCCTAATATAACATTTACTACCAAAGATTCTGAAATAATTAACTGTAGGTGTACTGCCAAACCATAAATAATAAGGTGTCTTACCGGTTTCTCCTTTGATATGAACTCTGTTGAATGTATAAACCATTGTGCTCATTGCTTCTCTCCAGTAGATATGAGGTAGACTAGCTTCCATCATCATTGTTCTAGCAACATCCAAGATAGTTTGGTTCTTCCTTTCCACAAATCCATTCTGTTGAGGTGTATGGGGAGCAAAAAAATTGTCTCCTTATACCATGCTTCTCACAAACGTTATTAAATTCAGTGGATGTGAATTCTCCACCATGATCTGACCTTAAACATTTAATCTTCAATCCTATCTTTGTCTCAACTTTATCTTTAACGATTTTAAACTTTTCAAAAGCCTCAGATTTCTCCCTTAAAAAAGTAATCCACATCATTTTAGAATAATCATCAATGATTAGCATAAAATATCTATCACCTTGAAAACTTTTGAGTCTAGCAGGGCCACACAAATCAGTATGAATAATATCAAGAACATCAATAGATTTTTCTTGAATACTCTTAAAAGAGGTTCTGACCTATTTTCCCATTCGACATCCTTTACATACCAGATTATAGGGCTTCACAATCTTAGGTATATCTCTAACTACCTTAGTTGAACTGATATTTACAATACAATCAAAATTCACATGACATAGCCTTTTATGCCATAGCCAACTCTCATCAATTTGTGCAATCAAACATGTCTTTGTACCAAAATTCAAATGAAATATATTACCTTTTTTCTGTGTACCAGTTGCAATCTGCAAACCAGATCTATTAATGATTTTTCATTTTATATCCTTGAACTATAATTAAAATCCCTTATCCACCAATTGTCCTACTCTCAAAATATTATGCCTTAAACCTTCAACATAATAAACATTAACAGTATTGTGTTTGCCATCCAATGATATAGTTCCTTTTCCCTTGATCATACATGCTTTGCCATCTCCAAATCAAACCAGATGGCTATCAAACTCTTGCAAAGATAGAAAATTCCTTTTATCTCTAGTCATATGATGTGAACATCCACTGTCAATTACCCATTCATCCTTATCTTAAATTTTGGCAACAAGTGCCTTTTCTTCGGGTACATTCTCTTCTAGTGCGAGAACATCTTCCTTGATAGCCAAGGACACCCATTCCTTTCCATTGCCACAACCACTAGAAGAGTCTTGTGACGGTTCATCATCAGAATCAATCACACCTTCCTCATCCAATATGTAGCATGATTTATCTTTGTTTTTCCTGTACTTATACTTGTTTTGATATCTAGGGTTAGGATTAAAAGATCTTCTATCTCTCTCTTCAAATCTTGAATTCCTTTCAAGACATCTAGATGCAAAATTATCAATCTTATTACATGCAAAACATTTAAAAGGTGGTTTTCCTCGATACTTACTTGCTACAGGTCCTTTAGGTACTCTTCTAGAAAATAGGGCTTTAAGTTGCTCAAATTATTCATATTCTCTCTTCATATCATCCAATTCTATTGCATATAAATCTTTCCAATCTTGCTTTCTGATTGATGATGTCGATGCATGAAAAGCAGGTTCAAATTATTCAAGCTCAAAGCAGATAATTTCCCAACCAAGGTATCTCTATTGACATAAGTATTAACCATTGTTCTGAATTTATTAATTGCATTAGTCTTCATCTTGTAAGTCGGTGGTAAAGCTCTATGAACTTTAGAAACAATTTCATTTTCACTCAGAGTTCCACCACAACATTGAATTCCCATAACAATCTCATTTACCCTTTCCATGAATGAAGCGATCCTTTCATCTTCTTCCATCTTCAAGTTTTCATATCTCACTCGATAACCATCAAGTTTAGAAATCTTTACAGTAGGGTCGCCTTCATTAAGAGTCTCCAACTTGTCCCATATAGCCTTTGCAGATGATTTTTCAATTAATCTCATTATTTGTTGATCAGAAAGTGCACACAAGAGGGATTCTCTTGCTCTACAATAATTCTCAAGCTCCTTATCCAAGTTTGCCAGAGGAGGATTGGCAGATGCCGGATTATCAGGTGTAACACCATTCTCTGTGATTTCCCAAATCTCCTTACAATGACATCTCATATGAGTCTCCATCAAAATATTCCATACTTTGTAATTTATTCCATCAAGCCTAGGAATATCTCTCTAAAAGATAGCAGTAGATGACACAGATGAACTTGAACTGTTAGTCGCCATAGAATCTTCCTCAAGCGGTTAAGCTTCTACAGAGAGGACCAGATCTATGATACCAATTGTTAGATAGTTCAAATAATCGGAAGACAACTAAGAGGGGGGGTGAATCAGTTGTCACCAGATTACTGGAACCTTAAACAATTTAAAACTTTAATACCAAAACCCAAAAGATCAATATTGTAAAGCATAAATTAATTACCAAAATAGCAGACAAACCAATTACACATAAACAACAATCAAAGAATAAATACCATCCACATGACACCAAGATTTATACATGGAAAACCCAATAAAGGGAAAAACCACGGTGGGAAGCCTACCTATAGTTAGATAATATTTCTGCAGTAAGTATGTGAATTACAATTGAGGGGCCTGCACTTGCAGGAAGGCCAATAGCCTAGAGTGCACTGCTCATCATAAAAGGAGTCTCGCTGACTATATATAAATCCATACTACAATCCAAAAGAAGGAATGTATTGCAAAGATAACATCTCCTATGCCTGAATATGGTTTCATTTAAGCTCAATACTAGAGGACTAAATCATCTCACATTAACCCAACTCGATCACCAATGACTGACTAAATCCTCTAATGGTATGATGAAAGAATAATTATCTGGTAGAATACTAAGAGGGGGGGTGAATCAGTATACTACAAAACTAATAAAAAGTTCCCAAACTCAAATTCAATGACACAAAGTAAACATATCTCAGTCAAGATCAATATTCATAAGAATACTTGACATCAACTGGTTTAATTGTTATGACAACTTAACAGTAAACAACTTCAATCTTGTAAACATCAACAATGCTTAATCATAACTCAACATATTCATCTCTCAATGCTTCAAGTTATCATGCCTTTATCAGAAGTTAATCAAATCAACAAATAAGATCATAACCACAAAAATATTCACCACTTGACACAAATGTTTATACGTGGAAAACCCAAATAGGTAAAAACCACGATGAGATGAGAATCACAAGGATAGTTATCTGAACTCTTTTGAAGTTTGCCCTGTTAGGAGCCAAGCCTATTAAAGCTTTACAATAAGTCCTATTAAGAACTAATCCCAGTTAGGAATCACCTGGTTAAGGGATTTACAAATATGCCTTGATTAAAAGCACAATACTCTATTAGGAGTAACCTCACTGGAGGATTTAAGAATCCGAGCTAATGGACCACCTTGTTAAAGGATTTAATGAGTAGCCAAGCTTGTTAGAGCTTACCTGATCAAGGGATTTCACTTCTGTTGTAATTGTTAGAAAACAACAGTTTTTCTTGATTTGTCTAAATATCACTACATTTGCTTGATCAGATCCTTTTAAGCTTCAAGTTGCCTTCACTCAAAGTGCAGATCCATTCACTGGTTAGGCAACAATACACTCAATAGGTTTCTGCCAATCTTGCCAACAACTTTTACAAGTAGCTTCATCGACCTTAAATACAAATCAATTAGGTTGGTAACACAACAAAAACCTAATTCTCAGCACAAGTCAATACAATCTTGACTATTAGAAATCATGAAAATGTCTTCACATTCTTCAAGAAAATTCTAACCGCTCCATGATCACTGCTCCATCGGACTTTGTAACTCATCACACGTTGTGAATTAGATGCAATCCACTTTGCTCCTTCCCTAGACAATAAACAAACACGCCAAAACAATTTGAACTTATCCTCATACAATGATCACACGTGTCTCCATCATTACCGCTCATCAGATAATAAACAAACAAACTTGATCAGTTAGGGTTTAACAATTGATAGGGTTTATCGATTACATTGCATAGAAAGGTTTAACCCTTTACACCATTTTACCCATTCAACTCACAAACTTAACACGTCGCTCTACAACATCTTCCACAAATCTCTTCTTATCGGTTACTAGCCAATATCAAAAACATCAATATTAGTAATAACATGAATACCATTACCAGTTCAATTGACATCAATGATAGCATATCATTAAGCAATCTCTATGCAAAATGCCAACAATATCCCCCTTTGGCATTGATGGCAATACAAATATCAATGCTTCCGATTATTGTTGAGATTGGCGAATAGGAATCCTGGTTTACATTACCAAGTATTCACCTTGGTCTGTCTGTCTTTAGCTTACCGCTGGTTCACCTAATGAGACACATAATTCTTCTCTACAATCACAAAAATTCTTCTCCCCCTTTGACAGCAATACCAAAGTGAAATTACAAACATGTAATTCTACTCTCACTATGCATCAACATCATTCTGTAACTTGATGCTCCTCTTTCTGGAATACATCCACTTCTTCATCAATCCATGTAAAATTTTGCAAGTATTCAAAGGACTGATGCAATCAGCATCATGCTCAACTAACTTCATGAAGAGGGACAACCCCCAATTGACTTCTAAGATACTCGAAAGTGGTCTTAGGCAGAGGTTTGGTAAAGATATCTGCAAGATGCTCCTTGGTAGAAACATGCTCCAAGATAAAATCTTTACTTAGAAATTTTTCCCTCAAGAAGTTATACTTCAATTCAATGTGCTTAGTCCTTGCATGCAAAACATGATTTTTAGAAATATTTATTGCACTTGTATTATCACACAAAATATTTATTGGTTCTGAGATTTCCATCTTCAAACCTTCCAAAATGTGCCTCATCCATATAGCTTGTGTGTAATTCATATAAGCTGCTACATACTCAGCTTCAATAGTAGATTGTGAAGTACAACTATGCTTTTTACTACTACATGAAACTAGCCTTCCTCCTAGAAAGAATGCTCCACTGATAGTACTCTTTCGGTCATCAATATTTCCTGCCCAATCAACATTTGTGTATGCCTTCAAGTCAAAATTTCTACCATATGAATACCATA